>NC_032096.1:1624278-1660594 GCF_000182965.3 Candida albicans SC5314 | reverse complement strand
GTTGTTGAATTGCTGTCTGGACAAAAAAAATGATGTGTTTTTTTTTTTCCTTCCTTTTTGTTCTTGTTTAATTAGAAAATTTTCTCACTCACTGTTTCTTTCTCTCTCTCTATCTCTCTCTTCCTTAAAAGAAAGTTTTATTCTTTTTTTCCCTTCTGTTTTGCCTTTGCCTTTTGTCGCCTTTTCTCTCGCTCAATTCTTCTTCCTCTTTTTTTCCATCCCCCCCCCCCCAAATTAGTTTGTTGTTGTTTTGTTTGTTGTTTCGGCTTCTTTCTAGGGTTAATGAAACACGACATGCGACGACATCCACACCCAACTTAACCCAAGTATCAGAAAAAATGACGGCCGAATGAATAAATTGTGTCGAGATGTCGTGATGTCGTTTGTTGTTGATTTTCACCCCGTGTTAAATAATGAATTTACATCGGCATAATGAGGAAACCACAAAATATATTTTGAATAGAAACGAACTGTATTCTACAAATTATCAATTGAGGTATATTTAGCTATATTCTTTATTCATTCTTATGATAGGCTTTCTTAATAAGTGAGCCTTCTTAGTATTGTATAAGAGTAAGAGCGGGTGGGGTGCGGAGAAGCACTATCAGATAAAGCTGTTTCATTGGTCAAAGGTTAATCAAATAATGTCGTGGTAATTGTAGTGGTGGTTAAGTTTTGTTGTTGGTTGGTTTTTTTTTCTTGTCGTGTAAATCGACCGCAGCGACATTATTATTGCCGTTTTTAGAAATTGTGTAAGTTTACATAGATAATAGAATGTACTTGTATGTATGTAAAAAAGGAAGTTAAATTGAGAGACTACAATACAAGTGCATACTTAATAATAATATTATTATTATTACTAATTAATAGCAAGAAAATCACAAGTGAAACACGAAAATTTGTAAAGTTTTGAAAATCTTTATAATTTTTTTTGCAAATCAGTGTTAATATAACGGAGAGGTCTTTAACGAGTAGCAAGAAAACAATAAAGAACTAATAATATTAAACATCTCCACACTTTCAGCTAATTTTTCAAGACGTATAACCAATACATCCATCCATCCTCCTCTTCCTTACTTCCCCTCCCCCTTCTCTCCCCTGCATGTTTTACAAATCGAATAATATAATATTTAAGATTTCCTATCCACGGAGACCCAATACATGGTTTGAATAGCACGAAAATAAAATCAACAGACCAATTGAGCTTACTAACTAAGAAGAAACGAAGAAATAGGACAGCAACTTTTTGAATTCTAGAGCACATCAATAATTCCAATTCATTGACAGAATGTAATGTTGCAATTCTATCAAACAATTGAGGTATATATTTTTTTCACCAAAGATACACGACCATTTACTTATCAATAAGAAATATCGTGGAGGCTACTTCTCACCATTTCTTTGACACAGTTAGTCTTGAAGAAGAGGATAAGAAAGACACAAGTCTACAATAACTGCCCGCCACTAGTATCTACTAGTGATTGATGATTGCATTATGAGTAAACCACCACAGCAACCCCCATTTCCGAATAAATATCATGTTAAACTAGTTGCATCTCTGGATTCAAAAGCTTGTCTTATATGTTATAAACCAGCAACAACAGTTCTACTAGCTGATGGTAATGGTGATTTTTTCTATACTTGTCCACAACATTTATTAGATAATCAATTTGCCAATGCCATACATCCTCAAGAGTACACTGAACTACTAGACAAAAAACAGACACTCACGGACAAGAAATCAAAATTGGAGAAAGATGTTGAGTCGGAAAAACCATATATTTGGAACACTGTGGCAGGATATTGGAAACAGAAGGATAAAGATAAAGACAAGGGCAAGGATAAGGATAAGGATAAATATACAGAGTCGAAATATGAAAAATTGAAACAAGAATTGGCCGATGTTACAAAAGAATTAGAAGAAACAAGTAAGAAAATCCTGGAGTTTAAATTCAAATTGTATCAATTGAATCAAGACATTTATAAAAATAGATTGATGTTTCATCAAAAAAAGAAATATAATCAACAAAGAGCGGTGAAAATTCAGGAAGAAGGGTTTTTCCCATCAGTACCTAAGCATAGTTTAGAATAAAAAATATTCCAAGATGAGACCAGTCAAATTAAGAAACTTGCCAACCAAAAACTGATTCTGTTTATTTGATATAATTTCATAAAGATTTACAATTACGATAGATCTAAACTCTGGTGCATATTTAATAGTCCTGAAACAGAATACTCTATCATAGTGAGTACTTTTTCATTTGTAGGCATTGTGTAGAGTGTGGACTGTAGTCAGGTGCAAAATATATATCCAATAAGTCACATCTCAAATTGATGGTAGAATAATTCAACCTTGGGGCTGTATTCTCTGATAAAAATGAGTTTACTGATCAAATAAAATATTGGCTCAACCATTGAAAAGCTATTCTTGATACTTTTTGCAGTTTTAGTTTTGGTTGTTTCACAATTGGAAAAAAAAAATGTTGAGCCCTAATAGCCCTAATTGTTTGCACGTGATGTATTGCTTTGAATGAAAAGTGGACATTTGTACACACACAAACAAAAAAAAACTAACTTCCTCCCCCAATATGCTGCGTATAGTGAGAAATCTTCTTCTCTCTTGCCATACTATCGCATTTTTTTTTTGGTAACTCACGAAACCTAATTGGAAAGAAGAAAAGAGAAAAAAAAAAAATTTTCAGTTTTCAATAGATTTCAGTTTTTGAATTATACATATTAGAGAAACAAGTTAGCAATGGTATGTTCATTAGATTTACCATGAGTTATGGAGGGATATTCTTGGATGATCAGAATATCATAATATAGGAGCATACTATTTTACTGGAATCAAGATATAATTGAATTGAAATAAAAATTGAATAAGACGAAGCATAGAATACGGAATGATGATTAACAAATCAGAAAACATTGTACTACCGAATAATGAATTAGGATCAACATATTAATATCAACTACTACTTTAAAAGAACAGGAAAATGAGAAGAGAATCAGCATGAAAGTTACCACCTCAGAAAACGTCAAAGAAATATACTTTTGTGTGGATCCGTGTGTTATTACTGAAATCATCGAAACGAATATAACCCTCCTTTTCCCACATTGACATAACTCAGACACAATCTTTCAAATAAAACATGTAATACTAACTATTATTTTTTTTTCGTATAGGTTTTAGTTCAAGATTTATTACATCCATCTCCAGCCACTGAAGCTAAACAACACAAATTGAAAACTTTAGTTCAACAACCAAGATCTTTCTTTATGGACGTTAAATGTCAAGGATGTCTTAATATCACCACTGTTTTCAGTCACGCTCAAACTGCTGTCACTTGTGACTCTTGTTCTACTGTTTTGTGTACCCCAACTGGTGGTAAAGCTAAATTGACTGAAGGTTGTTCATTCAGAAGAAAGTAAACGGCTTTTTAGAAGAAAAAAAAACTCACATACACAATCACAACAATAAAGAAAACACCAAGAAGTTAGAATGAAAATGAAAATTTGCATGAAGAAATAACTATTATTAAAGAGAAGAAGAAGAAAAGAAAAGAAAAGTTGGTAATATAATATGTATCATAGGAATTCTATCCATTTTTATTTTTATTTTTGGGGAGGAATTTTAACCAAATAAATTTTATAAATCTTATTTTTTTATATACATATTTGTAAAATTTATCATTAATATATACAGAATTTAAAAAAAAAATTACCAGAGCTATCTTCATTAAGATCATAAGTTAAAAAAGTGCAAAGGTTCTTGTTGAAAGGGTGAGTTTTCACGTACAAAGGGCTCTATCTGCAATCCCAATATACTTTTCTACAAAGACGAGTCGAACAGATATTAACAACAACAAGATAACAATGCACATAAATTAAAACTATGAAATAGAAAAAAGTAACTTTGCAACCACCATCTACTTAGATATGAAATATAAGGAAATAAATAAGCATCAAAAATCAAAAATCAATAACAATAAGCTAGTAAACACCTTAAAAAAAGTAACAACTAACTTAATCTCTAAAGTTTACTTTTACCAAAATGTCTAACCACTTCATCAATAGCTTTAGCTACTTGGTCGACATTATGTTCATTCAATCCGGCAACAGAGGCTCTACCACTGCTAACCAAATAGATACCGTGGTGTTTCTCCAAACGTTCAACCATTTGTGGGGTTAAACCAGTAAATGAAAACATACCTGTTTGTTCAGTTATGTGATTCCAAGTACCTGGGGTTCCTAAACTTTCCAATTTGCTTCTCAATGTATTTCTCATCTCACCAATTCTAGAAGACATTGTCACTAAATCTTTACGCCACTGAGAATATAATTCTGGATCATTCAAGATGGTAGCAACAATTTTAGAACCATAGGCAGGAGGATTAGAAAGTTCAGAACGTATGATTCTGTTCAATTGAGACTTTATAGCTCGGTTCAAGGAATCGTTAGATTCAACAGTTGATGGTATCACATGGATGGCACCAACTCTTTCTCCATACATACCAACATTCTTGGCAAATGATTGACAGATAATAATTGGAGAAGTGATAACTTTAGAGTCAATTGCCTTTCTAATTGGATAAGCATCTTTTTCCAAATCTCCACTGGCAAAACCTTGATATGCAGAGTCAAAAATGATGAAATGCTTCTTTTTTTCCAAGGCAGCCAAGATTTCGTCCCATTGACTTTGATTAGGATCTAACCCAGTAGGATTATGGGCACATGCATGCAACAAAAACACTGAACCATCAGGAGCACTGGAAATGGCTTTCAAGAACCCGCTCAAGTCCAATGACTTGGTGTCATTGTTCCAATATGGATAACTAGCAACTTTGAAACCAATGTATTCGAAAATTTGCTTGTGGTTGGCCCAAGTTGGTTGTGATAAATAAATGGTGTGGTTACCTTGGTAAAACTCTTTAATGAAAACACCAGCTAAATGTAAGGCACCGGTACCTGATAAACTTTGTTGTGATACAATTTTTTTATCCTTGATGGCTAATGAGTTTTCACCCAAAATAACTTTGGCTGCACTTTCAGTAAATGGAGCAAATCCACTGATAGAAAGATACTCATGGTTGTAATCAGGTGAGTTGATCAATTTCTGTTCTGCTTGTCTAACAGCTGGCAAAATCCATGGTTTCCCGTTGTTGTCTCTGTAGGCACCAATCCCCAAATCAACTTTATTTGTACGAGAATCAGCATTGTAACGTGCCTTTAATCCGAACAATGGATCTGGTGGTAATTCTTTAATACCTGCAAATGGAGCCATAATGAAGTAATAGTTTTTAGTAAGTTTTAATGTAGATTATTTAAACCTTGAAAAGGAAAAAAGCAGAAAATATGTTAACAAGGAAAGAAAAGTAACAAACTCTTAATTATATATATATATATACAACCAAAAAAAAAACTTGATGGAGAAAGAGAGAGGGGGACTATTAGATTTATGTGTGTGTGTGTCATTGTAGAACACACTACCATTGATGTTAATTCCTTTTATGCGAAAGTCAAATTTTTATTTTCGCTTTTTTTTTTATTGTCTTGTGGCAATTTTATAAAATTTGTTGTTGCTCTTAAATTTTTCCGTTCGCAGTTAAGCAAAAGAGAAGGAAAGAAGGATGCTATGCAGCAGCAACAACAACAAAGAGAAAAAAAAAACCGTCCATCTTTACCCCCATAATACACACATTTTATACACAGACGAAGAACCCCCCAAAACAAAAAGAGGGGAAATCGGAACAACAAACAAAATACTAGAAAGTATCGCTCGGCGCGGTACCACACAATACAATACATGCGCCATTTAAACAAACATTGTTGTTTAGAAAATTTGGGGGAAAGTAGATGTGGGCAGATTAAGAGTGAGGCATTTAATTCTTTCTTCTATTGTGAATCAATAAATAGGCATAAAGAGGAGCCATTTATGCAATTCCAAGTCCGAATTAAACCGATTTTTACCAATTCTGGGGTAAAAATACTGTCAATCCACCACCACCAATACTGGTTTTGTTCTGGTCTTGGTTTTTGGTGTGACAATAGAAACTGTCGCTTGTTTTTTCCCATATTTCATCTTGATTATCTTCTCATTGTTCTTGTTTCGGCTTTCAAATAGCAATACTTTGTAAGGCTTTGTGAGCTCGTCTATTACGATAGCCCTCTCTCCCGAAAGTAACATGGCTGTATTGATTAAGGAAGGTATAGAGAAACTCTTGATTTTCCAATAATCAAATTCTCAGTTCATCAGAGACTTGTATTCACTTCAATCTGCATCTAACGCAAGTCAGCATTACCAAAACAAGCGGGAAAATCAGCTTCAAATGTGTACATTTCTTATTTTGCTCAACTATAAACTATTGACTCTAATGTTGAAATCTTTTCGTCTAACTCTAATTTGTTTCTAGCGACTGAGAAAATATTCTTTTCAATTGTTTCATCACTAATTAATCGATAAACTTTCACTTCTTTGGTTTGTCCAACTCTATGGGCACGATCCTCTGCTTGCTTATCTTCATGTGGGTTGAATGACTGATCAAACATAATGACATGGTTGGCTGCTACTAAATTGATACCGACACCACCAGCTTTAGTGGAAATTAAAAAGATATGTATTTTGTCATCTTGGTTGAAAAGATCAATCAAATCTTGTCTTTCCTGAACTGGAGTATTCCCGTCTAGTCTTGCAAATTTATAATTGAATATTGACAATACTCTCTCCAAAATATCTAAAACTTGAGTAAACAAAGAAAAAATCAACACTTTTTCTCCTTTATTGTCGATGATGTGTTGCAAAATTTTGCCTAATTCAATAACCTTACCACTGTCCAAGAACTTTTCATCACCTAATTTCCATTTGCTTAATGTTTTCGGGAATTGGGTGCACAAACGGTCCAATTCAAAATCCGACATTACTTGCATATCCTCAAAAATATACGTTTGATTAGCCGTGGCATATTCCGGCTCCATCATGATTGCTTTACTCATTTCTTGTAATTTCGAGTCGTCAAAAATCACTCTGAACAACAACGGATGTAATGCTGCCTTACGAAGTTCCATCAAGACATTGGATGATGTCGGTATCGGATCTTCTCTATTTAATTTAGCTACTGTTTCTGGTGGTAACGTTCTTCTTCTCTGTCTTTCTGAACTCACATATTTCCCATTATTGAAATGGTCAAGATATAGTCTTTTTTGGTCTTTAGTCATTGTGCAATGCACCACTTGCAGGATTTTCGGTGGTAAATGCTGCAAAACTTGATCCTTACGACGCCTCAAGACAAATGGAGCCATCATGGTTTTGGCATTTTTGATTGCCTGCTGTGCCAACAATGGGTTGTGATCATTCTCTTTGGTAACAGTCCCGGATTTTTGATTAAAAATAGAAGACAATTCTTCCCTCTTTTCATTAAACAACTGTGGTAACATAAATGATAACAACGAAACTAATTCTTTCAAATTATTCTGCAATGGAGTACCTGTCAATAATAATCTAAAATTACCTTTTAGCCTCATAAGTTTATTGTACCTTTCTGAAGTTGAATTTTTCAACAAGTGACCTTCATCATAAACTATCACATTGAAATTTTGGCTTTTCAAAAATTTAGCATCAGCAGGACTACCACATGCCAATGTATACGTTGTCACCAAGACTTCAAATTCGTCATCATTCAGTAATTCGTAACGTAGTTCTTCTCGTTCTGCTTGACTACCATAATACGCTCTAACCAGTAAGTCAGGACAAAATTTGTTGAATTCACGTAGCCAATTTTCAATTGTTGATGCCGGTACTACCACCAAATGAGGACCTCGTTCCCCAACTTGCTTCAAATGGGCCATAAATGCAATGACTTGACAAGTTTTACCAAGACCCATCTCGTCGGCCAAGATACATGACAATTTGTTTTGGTACAAAAGATTAAGCCAGTTGATACCCACTTGTTGGTAATTATTCAATGTCACGTCGTCTGCTAACAAAGCCGGTTTGTCTTTGATATATTTCATTGTCAAGTATCTTTTCTTAACCATTATAATGTCTTCATCAAAGTCGTCGTCTTCCTTGTCAAGATCAACAACTTCTTGTTCCTCAATGGGGTCCAAATCGACCATATCTAATTCACCTTGCTCAGTGGTTAATGACACACCCCATGATTTCATCTGTTCAGTTAGCCTATCCCCATATTCTGCACATTGCTTAATCAAGGAATCCACTGCTTTGTATCCTTTGAGATTGCCTTCCGTTGTCTCAATCATTTTCAACCCCAACTTCTTTTTCTTTCTCTTACTTTTAGCAGCATCTGCATCGGTCAATGGGAAATCATTTTCGGCAATAACGTCCAACGAATGGAAAGGTCTTTGTGAAATCACAATTTCAGCTACACTTGGTTCAATTCCACAAATATCTGATAAATCTTCGATAGGAGCACTATTGATAAATTCCAAAACTTTCTGGTCTATCGAGGTGTATCCGGTATCCATTTCATCGTCTTCAGCTTCATCCAATGAATCACTGTCACCATCCTCTTCGTCGTCATCTAGTAACTCTTCAATATCCTCATTCTCATCATCACTGAGGTTAATAATCGCTTTGGTACTAGATGGTTTCCTTTGATTCTGTTTATCTTGTTTCGGTTGTTGAACTTGATTTTGTCTCCTCTTTTTACGATTTTCTAAGATTTTACGTTCTAACATTTCTAATTCATCCTCAGGTTCTGCCTCCTCTTCGGTATCACCAATTTCTATCACGTCAGGTTGGTCCAGAGGTGGATTTGGGGTATTGGATTCTCTATAACTGAATCTAGCTGCCAATCCAACAGGGGCAGGGATTGGTGATATCGATCTTGAGCTTGGAGTCGATGAATCCTCTAAGCTTGACAATCTCACTAATCTTCTCTTTTTCGGTAATGATTCCAATCTGCTAGTTTGATCTGGTTTAAATTGTCTCGCATATTTATCTAATGTAGATTGTCTATTATATTTGTCGCTAATTGATTTTTTACTTTTGATACTGACTTTGGTAGATTCACGGGCATTTGGTTTTGTTGGTGACATGTCGTCTATTTTAACTGTTGCTCTACCTTTTTTGATTTTGACAGGAGATTCATCTTCCTCGTCGTACCCACTGACATCATCAGTGATAATGCCACGTTCAACTTCTGGGGTACTGCTTTTACTTGTTTGTTCAACGAGTTGTTGGAATCTCAATTGTCGATTCTTTTCTCTCATTTCTTCTTGTTGTTGGATAATCTTTTGTCGTTGTTCATTTTCTTTCCTCAAGTATTCATTTCTATCAAAATTTGTTTCCAAATACTTGTTGATGTCTCTGGCATTTCCCTTACATTTCACAAATGCCTTCAATATATCACTTTCAGATAAGTAATTAAACTTCTTCCGAATCAACGGGAAATCTTTATGCTGTCTGATCTTTTGTCTTTTAAATTCCAATTCTCGCTCCTTTTCATTGCTTATTAACTTTGAGGCCAATGATGGCTGTTGAATCGTGGACTCTTTAGTTGGTGATGAGTTGATGGTTATTGGTGATGAAGAAGGGACCTGAACTCGATTCTTCTTGCTAGGCGTTGTGTTTGGATCAGCTGTAGATGATTCCTCCGTTGGTTTATTTCTTCTAAACCAACTCATATTGAATGAAAATAAGTAATACCAGCAAAATGTATTTACTATTGGTACCTGTTTACTTGGGGGATTAAATTTTTTTTTTCTTGCGGTTTTTTATGGATGGAGATGGCTTGGTTCTCTGTATCGCTACAGATTCTTGGACGGGAACGTCAAAAAGAAGAAGAAAAAAGAGAATTGAAAAACACGCGTCGACTGAAATGCAGGTCGTGTCTCAATTTTTCACGACAATGGTTTTATGAATCTTTGATGAAACAACAAACTTACTAGCTCTGGGTCTAAGTATGCCGTATGCAATAACAGAAATTTCCTGGTCAATATTAGTTGATCTGTTGAGCTTGGGCTTGTTATCAATACCATGAACTACTAGCCCCTCTTGTAAATCTCTTCTTTCAACGGGCGATACTTAGCGATGGATTTCCTGCTCGGGGCTCCATTTAAGACTAGCAAAAGTTGGTTATTTGTACTAGAGAAAAGCTACAATAGCAATAAATAATCAAACCACTATGGGGTCATTGGAAGTTCCATAAAAGACAAGCTTTGAAAATACGTAAACCAAAAATATATATGTATTCGTTTTGATTATTTGAGACAATGCTAGAATTATACAATGATGTAAACACTAAATCTCCTTCCTATACAACTGATTGCACTTCAAAAAATCTTCTCAAATAATAGATTTGGAAAATAGAGTTGGCAGCAACAACAAAGATCTGGAAAACTGACCACCATTTGACTCTGGAGTTAGTAGATTCAGCTGTATTTCTGTGAGTTCTTTCTCTGATAACAAGGTATCCTTGTTCGGCTCTGACATCATCGGTCAATTGGCTTAATTTTTGGATAGCATAGTCCAAAGTTCCCAGTTTTGGATCGTTCACATCGACATAAACAACTCCGTGAATATTGAAACTGACATCTAAGTCAACAACACCGGTTCTTTCATTGCTAAAACAATACGAATATTTCCCACTGGATGTGGCAGTAATGGTTTCGTCACCATGGTCCAACCCAGTTTTCTTTAAAACGGTTTGTCCTTGAGGTGAATTGATATAGAAATCAATGGTATATTGTTCGGAATTATAAGGATTACGTGACCCAACTTGAAAACTGATTGCCAATTCATCATTTTTGTTCAATGACTCGTAAAAGCATTGTTTACCATATGGAGCAATCAACACATTATGAGCTGAAATTGATGATATAAAAAAAAGGAAAAGTGAAACAAATAATGACTTCATTGTAAAATTGTTCTCAAGTCTAATGATGGATTGTTCCTATGCGAATACTTTCTATTGAATTTCGATTGAGGAAAAACTGAGAACTGTTGTTGTGTATGATAGAACAGTGGTGCTAATCCAAATGTTGATCTCGAAAATTTTTCTTTTTTTTTTCTGTTTGGATTGATTTTCGTTTCGTTGTTATTTTCTTTCGTTGGGGGAAGACTGGTAAAAAAAAAAAGGAACGCGTAATTTGGTCAAATCTAAGCAAATTTTTGTCACGTGACACAAGTATTGTCAATTGATTTGATGAATTCTCTTTTGACTCACTAGGTTAGTAGTTGCGTGGCGACAGATTCTTTTGCAAGTAATTAGATGGTACTGTATTTCTCTAGGGAGTATTTTGAAGAACATAGATCAAGCACTGCAAATATTTGTAGAATTTTAGTTTAAGATAAAGTCTACTTCAGTTTTTCTGCAAAATATAACAAAATGTAAACCACAAAACACAAATTTCACTATTGCAAACAGTTACACCAGAAGGTTCAATTATTGCTTACAGTGAAGTAGTTTCAATAGCTTCTGACATTGCTAGTCCCACAATACATAGGTTTTATTAGGGTAGTAATTTGTCTTAGATGGACTTCGGGTATTATTGAGTGAGACATTAATCATTCATGATTTCCAGAGTAATGTTAATATTTTTTTTCAACTATTCCTTATTTAGGAAGTCTACTTCAAGCCGCACTTTATTGTAAGTTTTGCAACCAATGTGAGGATGAGCTTTATAATTATTACACGCTTTGGATATTTATGACAAGATTTGCAAAAGTATTTAAACTCTTCTTGGCGCCCAAATTTTTTTTGCAACTTTATACCACTTTTTCTTTTATTCTTTTGCTTTACAATCAATTTCCAAAATTAATTTCATTCAACAAGGAACCAGGAATCTCATCTCTTCTATAGAAGCTTGTTGGAACATCATTATGCGATTAAAAAACAAATCAACAATATAAAAWTATAAATAATAGATTAAAAAATACAAAAAAAGAACGCATAATAGAGTTATTGTTACATAATATAAGACTCCTCAAGCGGTTAATAAAATCAACATTATAGAGTAACAATATGGATAGCCGGGGCGCTATTCACTACTACTGTTTGGGAAGTTATTGGAGCACAATTATGCTGAAAATAAACAAATCAATGATATAAAAATATGAATTATAGATTAAAAAATACAAAAAARGACGCATAATATATTTATTGTTATATGGGGGTAGTCTCCTCAAGCGGTTAACAAAATCATCATCATCGGGTAACAGAATGGWTAACCTAGGCGCTACTCACTACTACTGTTTGGAATATTACTGGAGCATCATTATGAGGAAAAGAAACCAAATAAATAATCAAAAAATAAAAATAAAATATAAAAAAGCATAAAAAAAGACTCATAATAAAGTTGTTGYTATAAATTATAAGACTCCTAAAGCGGTTTTCCAAATCAATGTCCATTCAGAAAGTAGATGAATAACCAAGGCTCTTTCCATTGTYACTTGAATTTTTTATTGGAGCACAATATGCRGTTAAAAAACACAAACACAAATATAAAAAWAAAATAAAATGAAAAAATACAAATAAAAAAACGCATAGTATAACTAATGGTATATCAGATAAGTCTCCTCATGTTGATTTTAAAAACCAATTCCATAAATGATTCTCTTAACTTGCCTGGAACCTATTGTTTGAATACTTGTTGGAGCACATTATGCAAAAAAAATACAATCAAGAATGAAAAAATATAATTAAATGAAAAAATAGAAAAARAAAATGCATAATAGATTTGTTATATTATAAGACTCCAGAAGTAGATTTAGAAATTGATGTCACTGTTGTCATAAATCCACATTACGAAGAAGGTGTTAAACAAATGAAAACGAATTAACCAAACTAGTATCCAATTACATATGAAGCTGTCCAATCAATATTAAATACAATCCATTTTATAAATCAAAGCCCCATGCTAATGCTGCTATCACAATCTAAAAACMCTGAGGTATTGCCTAATAATTTATAAAAGAAGTTATATTATCAAACTGTCAAATGAAAACAAWTAAAAAAGATGCAAAAACGCAAAACAAAATAAAGAATATGCAAAAATGCAAAAMAAATTTAAAAAAGATATAAAAACAGGTATTAATTTACTGCTGTATCAGATTGGTTTCCAGTTCTGGATAAATACTATTTGTACAACGTTCAATTAGGAGTGTGAATAAACTTCTTAACGAATCATTTGGTCAACTGGATTTGGCAGTAACTTTGATTTGCACACCTTGCACGACTTGATTATCAGAAAAAAACAAACACGAAAGGAGACTCACCAAATTTGCAAACAAATACACACACTCACACACATAGTAAAATACAGACGAAAGCAGATATTCCTTGACGAGATCTATTCAGGTAACTTCTCAAAACCAATTCTGTTTTTTTTTTTTTTAATTTTAGCATATGAGTCACGTTGATCTACCGCTATCATCATCTTCATCCATCAAACAACGTTCTGAAAGTGAGCGAGGTAGAAGTGCCACATTAAATTCCATAGACATAGCATTTCATTCTGTTGATCGAAATAGAACTGGTCAACAGCACCACGAGAATGACAACACACTACTATCAACTACTTCATCACCACATTCAAAGCTAGGAAAACATCAAAGCAGACCACCACGTCCCGATATAAAGAGAGCAAGGAGTGCAACTATGTCGATGTTACAGGATAATACCAGTTTAAACTCAATCCAAAATACAGAGAGTCCAACTTGGCTACTAAGTGATCTATTGTCTAACTTGTCTGTATTCAAAGATAAAAATGAATATTCAATAGTCGCCAAGGCAAATGATTTGGTTATGCTATTTCAACAACATCCTAACTTAAAACATGACGTACAAATCAAGGCTGTGTTACCAAGAATACAATTTATGTTGAACCACCCAACTTCTGAAGTTCGAAGTTCATGCTATAGGATAATTCGATACTTGATTGTTAATTACGAAAGTTTGATGATATTGGTGCAACAGAAATTATTAATTTATATTATTATCAGTTTATCGAACACGCGGAATGTGTCATTGATCGAAATGGAACAAAGTTTGAAATTGATTCGAGAGTTTTTGACTGTTGATAAAGGTTCAGATTTATTGTCGGTTGGGGTCATCAAGACTTTAATTACTATAGTTGAAGAGAATGGCGATAGTAGTAACAATGGGTTTGGAAATATAAATGGAATTAATGATCAGGACAGAATTATAACGAAAAGGATAGAGAGCATTCCTGAAAGTTTTAAAAATGCATGCCTAGAAACCATTTGCGAAATAACATTATTGAATCCAGAATTAATTTGTCATTCTGGTGGATTTAAGTTGATTATTAATTCAATTTTAGACAAACCAGTCGAAATTGGTTCAACTTGTTTGATGATTGTTTTAAAGTTGTTAGATTTTGAAAATTCAAGAAAATTTGTTCGGAATGGATTTGATTTAGATTCATTGATCTCAATCTATTCAAATTTAAGTGACCATGACGATGAGACCAACCTTGACAATAATTCAACCAGAATAAGAAAAACATCCAATTATAAACTTCAAAAAATATCATTCTTGATATCGACTTTATTAAAAAATTTCAATGGGATAATTGCATACCTGATCAATGACTTTACAAGCATTAAAAATCTTCTTATGAATTTGCAGAAAAAGAATACCAAAGTACGAGAATCGATTTTAGATTTGTTATTGGATGCTTTAATGATCCAAAGCTTTCCTTGGTTGAAAAACTCACCCATTGGAGATTCAATAATGAGATATAATGAGTTATTTAACGATGGCTATCAATTCAAATTTGAGTTCAAACCAATAGACGATGAATTCAGCAAAAACATATTACACCATCATCAAGGACTCCTAACGTTGATACTTATAAAAAATGGCATTTTTAAACATTTAACTCAGATAATTGAAGAAAATCGTGGGATAGACATCCCATCACGCAGCATTGAACATAAACGAGCAACTATGTTATTGACAAATTTGTATGCAATGGCAAACAACTATTTGCCCGCCGAATTAATTGGTGAAAAACTGTTACTCCCTGATTTATCTTTATGTGCTTCATTTGAAATTTTCAATGAAACAAGACATGAATTTCGTCCTACACCAGAGTACAATCAACACGTGAAATCAAGCATTAAACAACTTAATATACAGGCAAAATATAACATTGATGATAACACCTTCAAAACTATGGTTAGTAATAGTAAGATACTAGCAGTTAAAGAGTTTGAAGACTGGAATTGGCAATTGCTATTAACTTTAATCCAAGGCCCCTTAGGTAATCCAAAAAGATTTGATGAAGTTTTAGAAAAAGTTCCAAAATTTTTCAAAAGATTATTGTCATTTTATCGGCCATTTAAATATCGGTTTTCCACAGTATCTCTAACAAAAGATAAAAATAGTTTCAAATACATTAACATTGGTTGTCAATTGATTGAATTATTTTTAAGTTTAGACAATGGTATCAAGTACCTAAGCAAATCTAAATTATTACCTCAAATTTCCGAGATAGTGGCACAAATTGACCCCTTTAGTGGGATAACCTCAAAGGACCCAATTTTGAGCGAAAAGAGACTTGAAACAACGGCGTCAGTGGGATATTTGAGATTTATTGGTGTTTTAAGTAGTCATAGCCTGGGAATTCGAATGTTGGAACAATGGCAGTTTTTCACACTATTTTTGAATATAATATCTTCAAGCACTGAATCAGAAACTAACAATTTGTTTATATTAACAATTTTCAAGTATGCTGATTTTTCCATTGATTCCCCGTTTAGAAATGTCTTGGAAATGGCAATCAGAGTAAGCAACTTTAAAATCAGAAACTATATATTAAAACACGTATTACCCCGATTAATTAAGACTGAAGAATGCAGATTATTTATAATTAGATTTTTGGTAGAAAATTTATATTGTATTGGACCAAGTGAAAACGGGAATGGCGATGGAGAAATTGTCACAAAATCCATTGAAATATTATATCATTATTATCAGGAAGACAATTTTAGTAATTTGGATACATTAATTCAGTATCAACCCCTGATTGAAGTACTACAAAAGTATCGATTAGGCAAAAAGTTATTGAACAACTTTTTAAGATTTCCTGAAGGGTTCAAATATTTGGAACGATTAGGGTATTTAGAAGAGAAATTTAACAAATTGACACAAGCACAAGATTTCAAGTATCTTTACAAAATCAACTCAATTATTCAATATCAGTTTTACCCTCACGTATTTCATGCTGATAACAATTCAAACAATGCTGATAATGACAATAATGATGCCGATGATCAGCTTTCGATTTATTTTTTAAAGAATTTACTATCTACCGAGGAAGGATTAAACTTTTTCCAATTTGGTAAAGGTAAAGAATTCTTACATTCAATTTTATTATCAACAGAAATAATTTTCCAACAAATTTCTCAAGATGCAAAATTTCATGACATTGAAAATCAAGATGATGAAGAAGTTAAATTTTTAATCAATGCCGTTAAACAAAACCTTTGGTTGATAGGAAATTTGGCCCTTGGAGAATTTGGAATTCAATTATTAGATCCAATGTATAATAATTCATTAAACGCCAATAATAATTCAATAATCAACATAATCATTGACAATTTTAAAACTTGCTCAATTTGGCAAATAAGAGGTATTTGTTTTTATGTGTTAGGAATGATTGCCAGTACAATTGAAGGGATTGAGATTCTTGATGAATTCAATTGGGTTAGTTGTGTTGATCAATATGGCAATTGCAAGAGATTATCGTACCCAAAAGTTGAAAACTTGGTTGAAATTTTCAACATAGAGATGAGTAATCCCTATAGAGATACAAGATATTATCATATTTTCAACAGCATTCCAGTGGAAGTGACTGAAGCTAATTCTAACACGATCAATGATGACACGGGTGATAATATTGAGGAATTGGTCATTAGTGATAATACCGATAAGCCGCTGGTTGATGAGAATGGTGGTGGTGGAGAAACAGAAGACGATCAATTCAAAATTTCATTACGACGTAAAATTATAGTGTTGATAACAAATTTACAAGCGGTGTTGTCCAAAATTGTTAACAAGTCGATTCGTGAATTGAATAAATTGAGATCAATTTATCCGGAAATATTTAATTCCGACACAGAATTATTTCTTGAAATAATGAAATTAATCGATAAAGCGAATTTTTCATATCATCAACGAAGCTTTATATTGAACTTGTTTCTAAACAAAGATACAAAGATACTTGAGAACTTGAACAAAAAATAGGATATTTATAGAAATCATTATGTACATATATATGACTTGATTTGGTTATTCCATTTACTTTTTTGTAGACTCTACTTTACGTTTCTTTCTAGTGTGGGTATTGGCACTATTATTAACACTACCAGTGTTCGAGTTCAGATTGGCAGTAGTATTCGTAGAAGAAGTGGCACCTTGATGACCTTCATCATTCAAGTTCAAATTATACTCAATTCCATTGTAGTCATTATTATTATCCAATATAATGGGGACATAATTACCACTTATCAAGTTCGGAACACTATTTCGATGACACCAATTTTCAATACTTTGAGGATTTGTATGATACTTGGTTAAATCATCATTAATTAAATCAGAAACTTTTTCAATCATATAATTACCTATCCTTAGTTCATCACGCTTATCAGTTATTGTACTATGTTTAATCAGTTTAATTATAGGAGTTAAAATTTTTTTCGTTCTTGGTACTTTGGCAATTAAATCTTCAAGTCGTGATACTCCAAAATCTTCATCGATATTAATTTCATCTTCATTGGCAGCATATAGATCATTCAAAATCGACAAGTAAATTTGATTACGACGATAATAATAAGATAAGGTAATGAAATGATTCTGTTGTGATTCAAATAATTGGTTTGATTTTTCCATAGCCACTTTGAATCGATTTCGGTATTCTTCATAAATTTTTGATAACTGCTCTGGTGTTTTATTGTCATAATCGTTGTCATCATTAACAGAATGTTGATTATTGTCTTTTGAAGACACATTGTCTTTTATTTTTGTTGTTGATTCATGTATATTTGAAGAGTTGGTCCCGTCCACATCTTCCTTTGCTATTTCATTTTTGATTTCTCTGGTTGATGACAAATTAACTGATGATGACATACTGTAAGCTGTATTTCCTGGATTGCCGGTGTAAAGATGTCTATAGCTGGAAAACCTTTTCGATACTGCTTCAACAATTGAAACACAAATTTTCTGACTGGATTCTTGGTGTTATGTTTTTTATTTGTTCCATAATTGATGTCTACCAAAATATCAACGCAACAAAATGTCGCAACAATTATTGTACAATGTTGTCCACACAAAACATAGACAAAGAGTATATGAGACTCCTACAAATTAGATAATGTTCAAAATACATCTAAATCGAGAAATAAGGGTAACTTTTCTTATTTTTAAAAATAGTGTCTTAATAATTTTTAACAAGTTCGTTTGTATATGCTGCTATATAGATATTCTTTTCCAAAAGATAAATAAAAACTATGTCTGGTTAAACAAAAATAAAGAACATAAACTAACCAGCTATACCAGAAGTTTCTCACTTTGCCTTTGTTGGGGATGATGATCTTGAACGAGATGATGGTTCTTGCAAATCTTCAGTTGACCCATTTTCAAAACTCTTGGCCAAGTCTTTAACTGACGATTTTCTGCCCAAACTAGGTGCAAATTTAGGTGGTGGTGTTGATGAAAGATCATTCAATGACTGGTTGCTGGGTGATTTATCGTAAATAATATCGTTTGAAGGACGGTAAGTAACTGGCGTGGATGTAATTTTCTTTGATTTTTCGTTCCCTTCTTTGCTCTCTTCCTTGGATACAACGGTCCATTTCTTTTTCTTGGGAGAGTTTGATCTTTTCAATCCCAGTGATGACGACTGAGTGCCCAGTCTTGAAGGGGTTGGCGACGCTTCAGCATCATAAAATTCATCAGCATCTGTTTTCTGTTGTGGCTCCAGTGTTTTAGTTTGATTCTTCACCGCACTTTGTAACCTGGATTCCAACCTCGATTTCGACTTTGCAATCGCTGCTGCATTGTGTCCCTTGTTTGACTTGATCGATTCACTGCGTGTCAAACTGCTGTTTCGAGAAACACTTGGCGATACACTGGCCACGGCTGACCTGGTGGAACTTTGTCTTCTCAACTCATTAAATATACTTTGCTTGTTCTCGAATAAGTCATCCATTAACGTGACCTGGAATCTATCGTTCAAGTAACTGCTTTCGGAACTGTTCAAACCATCAGTTTTTGGTCTCAAAACCAAAGATCCAAACTCCTTGCTCAATTTGCGTTGAAATCCACCTGCCAAATCTTTGTCTTGAGTACCAACAATACTCACTAATCTGCTCAAGTGCGTCAATATGGCATCCAACGTTGCTAAATTGCATTTTGGCAACTCTGACAAAACATTTTGTAATCCATTGACTCTCGATTTTGTTTGGGATTCGTCATGGTAGTTTGTATAGAGTAATTTGATCACATCGTAGTTGTTGTATGGAATGATCGAGTCTGGCAACTCCATAAAGTATAACTTTAAGATATTGGTTATAAGCAACGGATGCGACTCTTTCAAGATGGACATGATCTCATTAGGGTCTTGCACTCCGTTCAACTGCGACCTCAATTTATGCACATTCGAAAGATGCACCGGCTGAGTCCAAAGGTTGATTCTCTCCTCATCGTTTTTCAAATCGGGATACACACTGTCCAATTGACTCAAGATGCACTGAATAATGTACGGAACAACTTTTTTATCCAATCTGGATTTGACACTCAAGTCAACACCAAATGTCTGATTGATATTTGAATCGTAGTAGTTGTCATATAAGACCACCTTAGGCTTAAATCTCCCTGTCCCGTAGTTTTCAATCAAGAACTTCAAGTCGTTCACAGGATTGATTGTCTCTTCCAACAACACCAAATCGTCACTTATTGTCTTTAAACTGCTTATCTTATTGGCAAAACTGGAAAGAAAATCAAATGTCACTTTCTTGATGGCCTTCAATCTATCCAACTCGCATTTCTGCATGAATGTCAAATGGTCCATTGCCAACTCCTCGTACTCACACCTCAATTTATCCAACTCAACAACTTGTGCATAGTACTGGGTATCCAACTGGTTGACTTCGTTAATTAACTTTGATAGTTGTGACTTGTCGTTGAAGTCAACAGTGTTCACCCCTATAGCCTCCTTGACATCATCAAACTTGAATGTCAATGACTTTGCCAACGATGTGTCCGTGGTGACATATTCATTTTCGACACCAGAAATGGTAAATGCAATGGGTTTCCACTGGTAATAAAACTGAGAAGAATTAATGAAAGACTTTCCCATTGAACCAACAATTCTAATAAAGTCATTTCGAACTAAATCTTGCCCAAAAACTTCAGCCTTGTCCAAATTCTTGTTGAACTCCGGCATGTTTTCTAGCAACCATTTGGTGATGTTGCTCCCAGTAGAAACATTTTGATAGGTACCTAAAATTGCCACCTTGTGTGGACCCATGGGGACTTCTGTAAGCATTGCCTTGAGCAACGCCTTCATCTGTTTGGTGTCGTATTTAGCATGTGTGAACTCATAGATTTCTTCGTCTGCAGTATCATTGTCGTCTTCCTCTTTGCTCCTATCAGTATTGGTTTTGGCAGCTCGATCTTTTTGAAATGACAAATTGCTTAACTCCTCTTGCAATTCTTCTTCAGTATAGTGGGACTTGAACTCCTCCAACATTCGACATTTGTTGAAATATTTCTTTTGCAACTTTTCCACCAGATACTGAGCATTTTTCAATGCCTTTAATTTGTCTTGCAAAGTGAATTCAGAAAACTTGACTCTTTGCTCGTGCTCGGTACACCATTTGCTAAATGGTTGGAGAACAATGGTTTCAATGTTGTCGGCAATGTTCAAATGGTATTCCCCTTGTTTGTAAAAAGTCTCATTCATCTTGGTGTATGCGTTTTTGATGGTGGACACAAAGTCTTCGTTCAATTGTCTCTTATTGAGTGGCTTACAGTCTGTGGTGATTGTCTCCAACGAGTTCCCATAGACCACTTCCAGTTCCATTCGTCTTTCGATCAAACGAACAAAGTCATTGTTCTCCAAGATCCCTTGATTCAATTGGAGAAATAGTTGCTGAAATCCCAGCTCATAGTCTGGTGTCCAAAAACTTTCAGCAAAGGACATGATATAAAGAGTGTGATGTGATGTGATGTGTTGTTTTACAATGAAGAATGTTTTGTATGAGATCAAGCTATTTTTTTTTTGGCGTGTCAGTTTGYGAGTGGTGGGTTGAATTGTTTTTTTTTTTTCGTGATCAAATACGGCTCGTGCTATAATTAGAAGTTGTCAAGACGTTTACCACGAGACTATGTCGAAGTAGACAACTCCAAATAATCTAGTAAACAGGAATCAAGAGGGAGGTACAATGGTAGAAAGATAAGTAAAGATAACCCTCAAGAAGGTTGTAGAATTTTATTATTTTTTCATTCTATAAGGATTACGTAATTGGTACGCTAACTATATATGACTGTAACAAGGCCAGAATGAATTGTGCATTAGCCTTTCATTCCATGCTCTTCCAATTAGTTTGGAATACTAAGAGCTTTGGTTGCTGCGTGACTTGTCTAAGTTAGTATACCTCGTTTCGTTATCATGGTTCAATTTTAAATAATATTAAAAAAGAAAACAATATTATAATGACGTTAGAACTGTTTAGTTAGTAGGCACTGTTCAAAAATATCAGATTCACTGCCACTTTTCGGGATACTATCAAATTTAAGTCGTGGTTCTGTCCCCATTGTTTATCTATCCTGCAATTGCTGAAGCACGGAAATCTGCCCATGCAAAAGATCTTTTATGAGACATATTATAATTCAGACCCTCATGCGGGGTCTAAGAAACATAAACCTTAACTATTATATAAGCATACGCCTGGGGTTGTGATTGACGCATTCTAGAATCAATTCTACTAGCCACAATTATGTTTCAACAGTTACAAACCAGATCAGCAAGCTGGCTCAATTGCTTTTCCAATGGAATTTTGGATAAACATTTAACCAATGACAATAGTGTGTCGTTCTATATAGCCTTTCGCAATTGTGTATTGATAATCTAGAGTTAGTAACGTCCAATTTAACTTGGAGCTTGAAGTCAGTATCATAGCTAAGCAAAGCTGGAACCCGTGAGCTTGTAAAATAACAAATTCTGTATTTCATTAGATATTACTGAAAGGAAACATACATTGTAATAGCCTTATCTATATTCATACTCCATGTTTCAAGGTCAGTAATGTATTTTAATCGAAAAACTTGCATTCTAAGAATGTTTGACTTCAAATCCCACATGTTAAAAGCACGTTTCTAATATGAGTTGTTGTTTTCGTCTCAGTTTTGTTTTGTGCAACTTTTTTTTATTCTCTGGTACAAGTTGAAGATTAGTCACTCATTATTCAATTTTGCAGCTAAATGACACAAAATGAATACTGGTGTTGGAGCGCAACAGTGGCTACAATCTATGTATTTATTGATGACAGTTGTCATTTACACTGTATTGAAATAGGATGCAGATTGACTGTTTCAACAGAGCACTTAGTAATCATCAAACAGTGTGTTGCCCCCTTTTTTTTTACACTTAAAAACGTTTTGTTAAAAGAGAAAATTGGTGCTGTTGAATGTTGCTGTATTTTTTTTTGCTTTTTTAGTCTGTTTTTTTTTTTGCATTCATTACAGAAGCATTACCAAAGAACCAATTTCCGGAGTATCATTACTTAAATATTATTGTATATAAGAATTTATATCAATCATACATTTGTTAAGAGCCAATCAGATTCTGCTTATCCTCGGTTAGACCCTTCCAGTTTTGGTTGCCTCTTGGTGAAAAGGTACTGTTTTCTAACCCCGAAGAATACTCTTGGAAATCGGGATAATGTGATAATTTTTTCTGTAGTTTTTAATGCTACAAACCATAATGCTTCAAGAAAAAGGAAATCGTGCTGTTTCCAATTTATATTCAAACTCTTGATAGGAAGATTACATTTCAAGCAGACCAATGAGAAGAGGTTTATTCAAGTTTTGCTAATGCCTCTTTCATTAAAAAGATTTTCTTGTCATTTAGTTCTCTCTTTTCTTTTTGTATTTTCCATTGTCATTGTTTTATTTTTTCTATATTATTTGTTCCCCATGAACTCGTATGTTTACATTTGATATTATTTGAGTTCATATAATTGTAGTTTTTATTATAATTTGGAATAACCAAATTTCAAATCAGAAATAATACAAGTAACACAAACACCAATTAAGGTTTCCCTGTTGCGCACAAAAATAATCCAATCAATTCTATTTGATTAATTGATCTCTTTTGCAATCAGATAATTTGACGAATTACAAATCCCATGACACGTAGACACATAACGATCCCCACAAAACACCTATGTGATTTTTGTTTTCCTTTATTATTTCCACATTTCTATTGTTTATAGTAATCACGCTAAAAAGTACCATAAGTGGTAGCTAATACCAAAAACAAAGGAGAGAATATATACATACGACAATTATTCTTGCATTTTTTTTTTCTTTTCATGTATATATGTACAAGTATTTCCAATATTTATTACCAACAACAGTTCATTATTCTTCTTTTGTTTTTAACATATCCAAGAAACAGAACTGTGGCACTGTATTCTGATTTAAAAATATCTTGCAAGCCAATATTGTAAATTTAAAGGGCTTACAAAAACAACTCATTTTGAAGATTTTCAGCCCATATATATCCACGGATACTCCAAGTATATGATTCCGAAAACCCTATTTACAATTAAGACACATACTTGTTTTATTGGAGACGATTAACTTTTCAAAGCCAAAGACCTTCCCTGTTTATCTTGTATATACATTGTTACCTTACCCATTGGATCCCCCCCCCCCCAAACACAATTTCTTTTACTATAAAGAGAAACAACAACAACTTGTTTTGAAAAAAAGATTAAATATAAACAGAAGAGAATATACATCAAGAGCTTGATAGAAAAACCCMCCCCAAAAGATCCCATATTACTTTTCCATTGGTTTCATTTCTGAAGTGTTTCCCAAGTCTAATCATGATATCAAAATGCCCCCACATGGTCTACTTGAAAATAGGTCAGAATATTCAAAATCTTTCAATGTACTTGACTATACACAAATTGTTGACAACAACCAACGTTTATTTTTAAACAATACTATTTTGAGTAAGTTATTAAGCAATATCGTGCATCCATTAGTTTTTAATGGCTTACTTAGTTTGACATGTTGTTACTTTGAGTCTAATGCATATAAATCGTTTTCTTTTGTTCATAATTACCAAATCCGATTGATATTCCACGAGTTATATTTGAGATATCATTTGATTTCTATTAGAAGTTTAACTGACATCATCGATAAAATTGATAGAAGAGACAAACAAAACAGCAAAGATACTGATGACTTGTACATTGGATTGATAGGGTCGATTCTACTCAACTACATTTCTTTGTATGATGATAACCAAACCTCATTTGCATTTTCGAATGGCATAATTCAATTATCAATACAAGTTATTGAATTGGCTCATAAGCAGAACCAAGACAATTTCAAAGGAGGGTATATCGAACATTTAATATTGGCAAGCAAATCAAGTTTTTTTCCAAGTTACCCTTCCCTTCCGTGTTTAGTAGAGTTCAAAGAAATGCTAGAAAAGTTTAGACGTTACCTAGTAATGAAAAAAGTTCTGAATAACGGTATACTATCTAACATTCATGCACTAAATCAGTTTGTTAACAAATTATTGGGGATTTGTAATACCAACGATAGTATCAATAATAATCCCAAATTATTGAAACAGTTGTTACGAGAGTGGCTACTTATTATACCGACAAATTTATACTTATTTAATACCAACCCTAGTGACAGCCATTGTATCCCCAATACTACTCCTACGACCGACACTTTGGCCGCTTTTGCTATCAATAACAACGATAATAATAATATTATTCAATATAAAATAATTGTGATGATGTATTATGAAACATTAAGTAAAGTGTTAGATAATTTTTTCCCCAAAACATTATTTTATAATTTATATTCATTTGGATCATGTTTTACTCGACCAATTGAGTTTGCAAAATTGGATTCTCAAAAAATACGTTTGATTAATTTACAAATTTTCAGTAAATATTGTTTAAAAGTTTGTAAATTTTTCAAAATAAGATTCCAATTATTGAATAATTTACTAACTAATAACTTTGAATATTTAGATCAATTTGTTTATTCAATAAATGAAGTCCCCATTAAGAAATTCAATAATCATGTTTTGAAACCAATAAATTTTTTGCATTTCCCAAAATCAGTACAGTTACCTATTGAAGATTTACAGTATATAAACAGTTTTATTCAAGATACAAGCAATAATGACAACAACAACTCCAATCAACTGTTGTATAATTACAATCACCAACATTTGGCTCATTTCAGCACTTCCTTTTATAATGATCCACAAATAAATTTCCATGGAATTAATATGGGATATTTGGATCACGATCAATATCAATATCAAAATCGTCAAAATAATTGCTTTGGATTTGTGAATACCTTATATAAACAGTATTCTCAACTCATTAATAAGCATTTACAAGAATCGTATTCTAATATATTTAGGGGGGATAAAAGACAACAACTGCTACTACGACTATCGGTGTCACTGCCACTGTCACTGTTACTGCCATTATTACTGCAGCACATTTTGCAGCAACAGTCAGTTGAATTGTTAACTGATTACGAACCAGTATATGCCAGACTAATAGAAGAGAATGCATCAATAGAGAATAATTTGGATAATGACGAGAAGCTAGCTTGGATTGTGAATTTTGAAGAATTGAGAAAACAAGAGATGGATATAACAACTGAACAAGATAGTTAATACCAAATCATACCAGACGGATGTGATGACTATGAATTTCAAGACTAAATCAATAGTTTCTCACTAAAATTTTTTTTTGTCAACTATAATTTCTAGTTCCCAAGATATCGGACATAACAAAAACTAGTCACTAAAGTGAAAGGTCTTTCAAGACTTACCAGAAGTGGTGGCTAATAAGCAAGTACACAAATAAGGCAGTGTTGCACACGACACGCCCCATAAACTGAGAATACACTTTCGCTTAAATATGTAAGCCTTCTCACGGCTTTTACCAATAACGTTAAAAAAACAAATGGTGTCAAAATATTCGGTTATAAATAAAATATAATATTGACTATTGTGGAGGTTACAACCCTATTAAGCTTTTGAACTATTTGGGCTAATGCACAAAACAAGATGTAGTTGACTTTGGGGGAGAGTTTTAAATCGGTGCCGTACCCTAATTCCTTTTACCTATTTGTGACTAGTTTTATGTTGAATCGAGATTTAAAGGAAAACCCGCACTAAAAAAGATTTCTCCTAATCTATCGTCAAGAACTGTGACAAAATTGGACTAGCTGTGTCTAGCATCGTTGTCATGCGCCCCGTCATGTCTTTAATTTACAAGTATTAATGACGCTTCATGATTAGTTCAACATTTTCTTGAGAACCCGCATGTGGTTGATTGGTTGGTTGGTTGGTTGCCAGTTTACAGAACACAAACAACAAACCACAAAGCAAAAACAATAGAAACACTAAATATATCGGATCGATAACAAATTAGTCATCGCCATAATAAATTGCGTGTGGTAGATGGAAATCGGGTCGGATTCAGTTATGTCGGGTACCAGCTCGTCAGTCCTCCCTTTATTTCGGCGAAACGGAGTGATTGTTACATAAGCGCATCTGGCAGGGTCAGTGGTTTTCATAGTTTGAGAAGTTCCTCAAGTCCAAGTTGCAAGAGTTCCTAACCAGCAAAGAAAAAAAATCATCTACAATCATGCACTGACTAATAGTTTATGGCTGTGCTCTTGGGTCGTCAAAATACTTTGATTCGCCTCCCTCCCCCCAATCTATCTAATTGGTTTGATTGATATAGAATTTTTTAGAAAAGAAGATTTATCTTCAACTAATGATAATGCTTAAAATCTTTAAATTTAATAGCCCGTAATTATAGTTTTCTTTAGAATTTGATAATATTGACCAAGAAAATTGAAAGCACATAAATTGACACAAAATAATGCTATTATATAAGAATTTGAAAGGGGGTCATTCCCTAAGTCATCAAAACTTGTTCACTGGCATATATCCATAACCACAGCAAGGAGTAATTTTGTAGTTGAGTTTACAAATACGTCCCACCTCTCCAAGTCTGTTTTGATTTTACTTTTTTGATTACTAAGAATTCATTAATACTGGTTTCCAAGCAATCACATTTCTATTCTCTCCTTCAAATCTATACCACACGAAAGTAATCTCTTTTGTTTATTGCAAAACAAACGAAGCTTATTCAGGAAGAGTTGGTTTCCAAATAACAAAGAGAATGTATTATACTTATTTCTAATTACCCTTTCAATCCCCGTCGTTATTCTGTTACTTCCCTTTTCCCTTATTTTCCTTATTTTCATTATTTGTAAGAAGAGTTTTGAAAAATAAATTAGGAGTTCAGAAGTTTAAGATTGTACTATTGTTCATATTATTAGCAACAATAAGACCGCCGCTGAAACAAAAATAATCATAACAATAACCCCCAGCGTGGTGTAATTACAACCTTGAACTAATTTTAATATGAAAAAGAAAAGTACAGCCCTTATCAGTACAACTTCCTTGCCGAGACTGACAAAGCTTGTAATCTTTCTAAACTAGTCACCATTTCAACACATTAAAATATGGTCACTTCGCTTAAAAGGCGATAACAAGTTTTTTCTCACTTTCTTGGTCACTTTTGAATTCGTTGGGTCAGCATATCCAGACAATGACAACATTCTTTCACCAAACTGCAAAAGAGATATTCAATCACGTAATCCA
The DNA here is from genome assembly GCF_000182965.3 of Candida albicans SC5314. NCBI lineage: Eukaryota > Fungi > Ascomycota > Pichiomycetes > Serinales > Debaryomycetaceae > Candida > Candida albicans. The sequence goes on along the minus strand of NC_032096.1, from coordinate 1,632,652 downwards.
TTGTTGATTACATAACCTGCCCAAGAAAATTAGTTAGTTTAGTGACTCTTTTAGTTTTTGTGGAAGTCAAATGGCTAAAAAGAAAAAAAAGAGGAAAAAGAAAGCTGAAGTGAACTTAAAATTCTCATACTATCACAATATCAACAACAACAAGAACAACCACAATTAACTACTTCATATAATCTATTAATAAATACTTTGCACTTTTCCCTTCTCCTTCTTCTTCTCTGTCAATTTTCTCTAAAATAAAAACAAGAAAAAAAAAATTATTCAGGTCCTTTCTCCCCCACCAACACAAGTATAATACCTACAACAACAACAACTAAAGGAATAATAATAATATTGAAGAATAAATTCCAGGAGACTAAAAAAGAATATCAACAACAATAATAATATATATATTATAATTTATGGATCAGTTTCTTTTTTTGGTTGAAAATCAGTTAGTCACCGAATAATCAGTTTATACTACATCATTTTTTATTTGTCTTTTCTCCTAGTTAAGACCCAAATTGAACCGAAGCAGTCCATTGGCCCCATTTTCCATTGGAAATACAACGCAGTAAAGATAGTCTAGCTTCAAACCTTGGCATATAAATCCGAATCCTTAGATTGTCCCCCACCCCTTTCCCTATCACCTTTAGCCGTGCCCACTATATACAAGAATAGTTATAGTCAACAACAAATTCCTTTAACCGTCGTTCTACTTATCCAAGCGTCAATTGATTAAGTAGTTGTATGGGAGACTCGCCTCCATTAACGGATATTCGCTCCCAGTTCCTGACATCTTTGTCTTATTCTTCTACACAAAATCAGAATGAAATGTCATCTAATAAATCAAGATCTAATTCCCAGTTACCAAAGAGTCAAATTAAATCTAGTATGTCTCAATTATTATTGTCAGAAAATCCTTTAACTCTGGATGAACAAGCTATACTATCGAAAAGTCTTAATAAATCTAAAAGAAAATCAGTAGCAAAAAATACCACAACAAACAACAATAACAACGATAACAGCAACAGCGCACCTAAAGAGCTAGGGAAGAAATCAAAAAGACGGAAACACAAGAATTCTAAGTTGGGATGTGCAAATTGTAAAGAAAGACGTGTCAAATGTTTAGAAAATTTACCTAGTTGTACCAATTGTATTAAACATAGAGTAAAATGTGCCTATTTGGATTACACAGAAGACCAATTGAATGAGTTTAAGAAGGCAAAGATTTTACAAGAACAACAAGAACAGCAGCAAGAACAGCAACAGGAACAAGAACAACAGAGTGATCAAGAAACAAACAATCAACAACTTTTAAAAACAAATAAAAAGGTTTTAAAACCAAAAAAATCACGTACAGTCCCTTCATTTAGCTTTGGACGAGCAAGCTCAAATCCTTCTGTCCCATCAGTTCTGGCTACTGGTACTTCCACATCATTTACAAATCAGGAGTTGCTTCAACAACAACGCCAACACCATTCTGTTCCCAATATTGGTACGAACTTCAATACAATGGCGTTGTCATCTTCATCGTCTTCTTCACAAGCATCTTCTGTCGTTGCTGATGACGAAGTCGTTGAGCCACTGCCTGTACCAAGAAGCAATAACGAATCCAGAGTTAATTTATTACCTGAAGGAAATGATTTCCAAATTTTGTTCCCAGCATACCCTGATACTGCTGATTTCCCACCAACTACTACACCTAGTCGTTTTTCAACTCCACTAGCACGATCTGCTGTTTCTACTGCATTTGATTCCAAAAACCATCAGTCACAGTCCACTAGTAGTAATTCACTACCAAATGCTTTAAACGTACCTGTCAACTTCAAGTATACACCCCACCCAGTAGTCGACTATGATGCCAGGTTGAAAGAACTTCTCAAAGTAATTGGTCCAATGATACTAAAGGGTACCCTGGGATTATCCCAAATTCGGGACATCTATTCCACTTGGCTCAATTCGTTTATTTACAAAGCATTCACGTCTGATTTGATGTTCTATTGTTTGCTTAATTTAACGACAAATTTTTTGATTACCAATTGTTTCTGTGATTCGAATAAGTATTTACAAAATAGTGGATCACTTACACCGAATTCAAGAAGTTTACAATTAGCACGTATCCGGACTGACTGTACTAATCGGTCACTCCAATATTACGCCTATACAATAAAAGGTTTGGGTAAAGTTTTAAATGATGAAAGCACTGATCCTGATTTGACTGGTTCAGTGAGTTATATATTAAGTTTAATGTCAGTGTATGATACACAAGCTACGTTGAATTCTATTATCTGTTTCAGAAATGGGTTATTTAGTATTTTCAAACACAATGATATTGCTTATGAAAAAATTGACCCTAATTCTAAAGTATTGATCCCCACACACAAAAAATTGATGGTTAATATTGTTATGTCGATTTATTTGCCTGGGTATGATTCCCATTTCTTGAAGGAATATCAACAGTTATTGACAAGATTCGGTGAATTGATTTTCCCATTATTACACCACTACAACTCCACTAATTCAGGAGCTGTGGCACCAGAGATGGTTAGCTTTGTGGAGTCAAACTATAATCATTTGCTTAGCTTTACGAATGATTGTTTAAACCATTATATTTCGGAAATCAACAACACTTTGTCCGACATTAATTCCCAAGAAGAATTGTTGTTTCAAATGATTTATAGATGGGTGCGATTTTTCCCTGCCCGACTTATTGGTTCAAGAAAGAAAAGCGACCCGTTAGAGAAGATGTTGTATTTGTTCTACAAAGTTTTCAAGAAAGCATTGTTTGCTATCTTTCCTCAAGTGAAGTTTTTCTTTTTGAGAGATTTCGATAGTCCGTTAATGTTGGATGTTTTTGCTTCCGACAATGATTATGACATTTTCGTTGAAGAATTAGAACATCCAATTAACAACTGCTTACCACCTGAGTTATATGAACCAATTTTGAACGAATTAAAGTCGATGAGCAGTTACTTGATTCGGGTTATTACATATTTGCAACTTCGTCTTAACAAGTTGTACAAGTACTTAGTGGTTGATTCGGGTATTGATAGAATGAAACAAATCCATGCAGATATTCTCCAATGGGGGAATTCGATTTCTGATATCACAAAGACAAGAAATGAATTCAAACAGTTGCTTGGATTAGAAGAAGTCTGTGTAACGTCATTTATTGATAAAGTGATAAAACAAGAGAATTATCCAAGTCGGACAGGCGAACCAAAGACTGCCAAGGTGGAACACCCACTTGGAACTGGAACAAATATTATCGATTTTATGACTTTGCAACCATCTGGTTTACTAATCAATGATTTTGATCCCAGGCAATAAAGGGAGCAAGTAGAAACTTGACAATTACGTTCTTGTTTTGGCTGGCTTGGGCTTGGTTTAGTTTAGTTTAGTTCGGTATTGTATTACGTTATATTATGTTATTTCCACAGTATCATAGGCATGTTTATACATACCTGCCTATGATTTTGTCTTCTTTTTTTTTCTGGATACATCTTAGTTTATTATAGACATTGAATTTTATATGTTGTAAAATAGTTCTAATCTATGTACATGTTATGTTTTATAGCACTTTAGGAATGTGCTGTAACGATAACAGAATGTGTATGCGTGTGGCTGATTAAATCAATCAAAAGTACACGACAGAATATGTCGTACAATTAATTTTAATTCCAGTGAAAACTTTTTTTTTCTTTTTTTTTTTGTATTGCTTTCGAGTTGATTAAACACGCACATCGTACACGTACACAACCTCGCACTGTCACACACACACTCACTCACACATTGACTTTGAAACTATACAGCAAAGAGAAAAAAAAATCAAACTTCAACGATTTACAGAAACTAGATCAGAACCATATATAATTCCAAAAATCTGAAAGCAGGGGAAGTAAAACTACATTGAAAAAAAAAAGAGAGACATAACTCAAAAATTTAGATTGAATAAATACTTAATAAGTGAAATACCCCTTTTTTTTTCAAAGAAAGACGTACAATATAAACTAATTTGACATTCATAATGGCCGATAACAGCGACGATTACTCCTACGATTACGAATATTTATATAAAATAGTGTTGATTGGGGATTCAGGAGTTGGTAAATCTAACTTGTTATCACGATTCACCCGTGATGAGTTTAATTTGGAAAGTAGATCAACTATTGGTGTTGAATTTGCTACGAGAACATTAGAAATTGATGGTAAACGAGTTAAAGCACAAATCTGGGACACTGCTGGTCAAGAAAGATATAGAGCTATTACTAGTGCGTATTATAGAGGAGCTGTTGGGGCTTTGATTGTGTATGACATTGCCAAGACCGAAAGTTATGAAAGTGTAAGTCGTTGGTTGAAAGAATTGAAAGAACACGCTGATGCTAATATTATAATTGAATTGGTTGGTAATAAATCTGATTTGGATCATTTAAGAGCAGTTCCAACTGAAGAAGCTAAGAATTTTGCCATGGAAAACAATTTGCTATTCACCGAGGCTAGTGCTTTAAGTAGTGATAATGTTGATTTGAGTTTCCATCAATTATTAAAGAATATCTACGAAATGATTTCAAAGCATCAATTAGAAAACAATGATTCCAAACAAACCAACACTGCTGGTGGACCAACTATTTCCTTAACTCCCGCTCCTCAAGAAAAGAAGAATAAGAATAACGGTKGGTTGTTGTTAAGGCATTAGGAAGGTGACAAAAATAGCAAAAACCACATAAAAAAAAGAAACACTAGTCAAGAAAGAGGGATCCAACCTGAGGGAGATAAACAACACTGCCCCCTAAAAGAACTCATTGAATCCTTCCACCTATGTGGCTACATTTCTAGTTATATTTATACTTATAGCACTAGTAAATGCTGTATACATAATATGTTTAATATATTCATGCAATGATTTTTTTCATTCTACTTACTGGCTTTTTGATTGGTCGATCTAATCTACTTTTGACATCGGTGAGTGGAGCATTGCTTTCTATAGTGAAACTAACAACTTGATCGCCTCGCAAGATAATCAATCCTAAATTTCTCTTGTCATATACTAGTTCAACGTTCGGTGTGTGTTTCTTTAATTGACTATATGATTTCTTGGTAATTCTTGACTCTTCAGTATCAGACAACACCAAATTCATATGTTTATCAAACGACAATAAAGTGCCCAAATAAGTTCTATTATCAATTGTTATTATTTTGATTCGGAAATTTATTAAATCTGACATTTTGGTTTTCTTATTTATCGATAGTTTTGAGGATGAAGAAGACTAAAAGAATTTGTGGCAATGCCATGTTAGTAAATTATTTAATACGAGCAGTCTTAACAAGTTGAATACATACCATGGTGGCTAGTTGTAAATATTGATATACCGTTCTGTGGATAATGACAAAACTGTGTTATTGTTTCAGTAATGTCAGTATTCTGTCATCTGCTCTGCTTGGTTTTTCTTCTCTCTTGCACAATCCATTTGAAAAATTGTATACAGGTACACGACACCAGATATATAGAATCTTAAAACCCATATTCTTAATTGTTTCAATACACCAGGCACTATACCTTCTATTCAAAAGGTCAGAAATATTTGTAAGTTAATTAGTTTAATGACCCTAAGTTGAAACTATGTCTACTTTTTTGTAGTTATAACTTTACACCATGGGTGAATTAGAAAAAATTTTGCGCTACCAATAGTGTGTGTTTTCGAGTAACTTCACATTTCAATGTCAGTAGTACGAGTCAACCTCCTTCTCTTCCTCGGCACTGTGGTATAAAAAAACTGAGTGGTTCTCATCCTGTTTGGGTTTGATGTTCTGTGAAGAGCTTGGTAAACTCTGTTCTGTGTTGTTGGTGTTTGGCTGAGAATGTTGCACAGGAGCAGTAGCATTCTCAGGGGAAGAAGGATAATTAATATTGGTGATATTGATTGGCTCGTTCTGTTGAGGTTGTGGTTGAGGTTGTGGTTGTGGTTGGTGACGGTTTCTTGAAAATTCACGCCAAAACATAAATATCATTGGAATGTGCCACATACTTCTAAATCCACCTAATCCCCATCTACTTCTTCTTGGTTGTTGGTTGACGTTGATAGTTTTGTTGACCGTCTTTTTCTTATATTGGTTAGATGGAGTGGTTGGCTTGTAGTTCTTGCTCTTTCCTCTGTCTGCTTGTGCATATTGTTGTGAACTTGGAGTTTGCGAATATGTTTGTTTAGCATACTGTGGTTTATAGCTTGTTTGTTTGTATGTTGGAGCTCCTTGCTGTTGTTGTTGCTGCAGTGATTTGGGGTAGGTCTGTTTATTGTACTTATTGCTGCTTGACCCAGTTCTTCCATAAGACGACGATGAGCCATACTCATATGGTGATGAGCCATATCCACTACGATAACCACCATAGCCTCTTGATCTTCCATACATTTATTTGATTTTTACCAAGTGGTTTATAAGTAAAGAAGAAAGGATGAAAGCAAACAAAGTTTGAATCATTCATGTCATTATTTATACCAAACAAAAACTTAAAAAAGAAAACAATAAGCAGAAAACAGTAATTTGCATCAACTTGAATTAACATACAGAGTCTTTATAATTCAGTATTGACAGCACTGTAGAAGGAGAATGAGAGAATCCAGTCACGTGAAGCGTTTCACTTACCACGAGTGATCAGTGCAAAAATAACACCAACTACAATCTATGAAATAGAATACTGCTTTACCGGAAAAACTAATAATAACTATTTATTGTGAACTTTGACTAATCTATGCATCCGGGTGGTTCATTATATATATATATATATACCTGTATTCTTTCATTAGGAAACGTCGGCAACCAAGGGCAATGTGAGATGTTTCTATTTGACAACCATAAGATCAACAAATTTGTTAGCATAGATTTTGTGTTAATTTTTGGGGCTTTGTCTTCCGTCCACAATAGAATTTTTCGGGGGCCGAGAAAATGGGGTGACTGGGGGAACGAGAATTTTTAGAGAGTACACAACCAAATTAACTGGGGGAAGGGGGGGAACGAAGTAGCAATCTTCCTGATTTTCCGAATATTTTTTCTACATTCTCGTTCTCCTTCTGATTGTTGTAGTCGTCTCGTGGTGTGAGTCCGAACCCCCTTGTTTTTTTTTAATTTCGTCTGCATTAYCCTTTCCTTTTTTTTAGACTGCTTTCCCAAAACTTCTTTTATTGTTTGTTCATTTAAGTTAAACTTTAAACTCTATTAATATCTATATTTCTCCATCATCATGTCACTTTCACCCAAATTAGAAGAAATTGTCAGCTCAATTGAAAAATCATTTGAAATTAAAGATGATTTTTTAGTCAAGGCAACTGAGTATTTCATTGAATCAATGAATGTTGGTTTGGAATCACCAAAACCTTCAAAAGATGTCATGCCTATGATTCCAACCTATGTTACTTCAATTCCAACTGGGAAAGAAGTAGGGCTATATTTGGCAGCTGATTTAGGTGGGACTAATTTCAGAGTTTGTTCAATTGACTTGAAAGGTGACCACACATTTTCCATGAAACAAAGCAAGTATCGAATCCCTGTGGATTTGATGAAAGCAGAAAAGTCCAATGATTTATTTGGTTTTTTGGCAAAGAAAGTCCAATCTTTCTTACTTGAAAACCATTCGGAAGCCTGTACTGCAAAAAACACCGAGCCCCTCAAGTTGGGTTTCACTTTCTCTTTYCCTGTTAATCAAACTGCATTGAATCGTGGAACATTAATCAGATGGACCAAAGGTTTTGATATCCCTGATACTGTTGACCGTGATGTTGTTGAGTTATTACAAGCAAATTTGACTATCTTGGAAGTCAATGTCAAAGTTGTCGCAATTGCAAACGATACTGTTGGTACTTTGCTTACTGCTGCTTACTCCAATGACTCAGCAAAGACAAACAGAAACACAATCATTGGTTGTATTTTTGGTACAGGAACWAATGGTGCTTATTTCGAGTCAAAAATTCCCAAATTATCCAGTTCGACTGGTGACAACAAAGGTATGGTCATCAACACAGAATGGGGTTCATTTGACAACGGCTTAAAGATCTTGCCTTCCACTGAGTTTGATGAAATTGTCGATTCCGAAACCGCTAACCCTGGTTATCACTTGTTTGAAAAGAGAATCAGTGGAATGTTTTTGGGAGAGATTTTGAGGGTTGCTTTGATTCATTTATTTAAAAAGGGTTTGATTTTCCAAGAGTTGTACAAGGCAAGAGGCGGATCATTGCCACATCGCATTGAAGAGCCATGGTTGTTGGATGCTGAAGTGTTGTCTTATCTTCAGATTGACGACTCTACCGATTTGAAAACGTCAGGTCTTATTCTCCAAAATGTTTCTCAGATTGGAAACCAACAAGGAGGAACGTGAAGTTATTCAACGTTT
>NC_032096.1:1569126-1624254 GCF_000182965.3 Candida albicans SC5314 | reverse complement strand
GCTGCCCATTTGTCTGCGATCCCAATTGCAGCTATAGCCAAAAAAGTGAAAGACCAATATAAGGATGATGATAGAGACTTTGAGGTTGGTGGGGGGTTCTGTGATTGAATTTTATCCAGGATTCAGACAAGCAGTGTTGGAGTCAATTGAAAAAATCAATCCTTTGAAGGGCMCAATAAAAAGATTCATTTGAAGATCGCCAAAGATGGGTCAGGCGTTGGTGCAGCATTGTGTGCCAGTACCGCATAGACTGTTTGTTGGTTTCAAACATTTCTACAATTGTCGACCAAAGTAGTTTTGAATATACGAATATTATACAGACTATTATAACCTAAACTTGTGTATATTGTGATAATCCACATACATGAACTATAAACACCATTACTTTGCCCACTCCAAAACCTTCAAGGAACAAACAACAATCGCGATCGTAGTTGGTACTACCAAAACAACATACCCCCAAAATAGAACACCGCTCATTTCTTTCTGGTAAACATTGTTGAGCTGAGTGATTTGCGACAACTGTATGGCTGGAGGACTAACCGTCAATATGAACGCAACAATTAAGAAAATTGGGTCATCCAATATTGATGCCTTGATGTACTTGACACACAAGGCTATTATTGGCAATAACACCGCACTGGGCAAGATCATTCGGGATAACAACGACCCAAATAGTATTCTGTTGTAGTGTTTTGATGGTGGTGGAATGTCGTTTGAGGGATACAAGTTTGATCCCAAAACAATTAAAATTAAGGGAATGGAAACACCCCCTAAAGTAGTGATTGCCTTAGTGAATGTGTTGTAAACGATGGAGTTTTGTTCACTGTCGAAAATCAAATTCTTCAAATATGGTATCGATGCAACTATAATTGCTACCAACATAGCGTAAAGGGGTGGGTTCATAAATGACAAAAACTGCTTGACTCCGGGAAGTTGGCAAATATATGCAGTAAGTGGTTTGCTGTTGATGTTGTCTTCGTCTTCTGACAATGAAATTTCCCTTGTCGTTTCCGTCTGTTGTTCTTCTTGTTGTTGATTTGAATCCATGTACAAAAACTGCTCATCTTCACCATCAATCAAACGACAATTTTCGTGCAAAACAATTTTGCCATGTTTGGTGTGGTATGTGTTCAACTCCAATTGTGAACGTTTTCTTAACAATGTATTGAACCCCCAGGACCAACGCAATATTTGTCCCAATTGCTGGAAAATCAATAAATACAATATCCCTCTACCAGCAACTTTATCGGTGTTGTCGTCCTCCACATCGTCCCATAACAAGTCGGGAAGGGTGTAACTCAATGTTAAAACTAAACTCACAGGCAACGAGTTTGAATTACCAAAGACGGCCATGGCAGTGACAAAATCTGTCTCAGGGCTATTCAAGCTCAATGCCTTACTAACTATTCGGGAACTCCAATAAGATACTCCTGTGGACACAGCATAAAAAATCGGTATAATAATGATTTCGACTAATTTGCTAAACGACAAGTTTGGTGCAAGTTTGGTAAATATTAAACATGGAGTAAACAAATCAACATTTAAGGACGATAAAGTTTTCTGTCCTTGAGTGGTTAATAGACCGGTTTTAGCGGCAACGAACCCAGCACAACATATTATAACAACTTCTAGTACTGCTTCGAAGGTTAAAAATGATATGTCAAAATAAGAAAGCGCCGATGGATTGGTAGAAACTAAAGCAGATAGACTATATCCCATTTAAGAAGTATTGATAGTAAAAAATAAAACAATGACGACTTGTTATAATAGGATTGGAATTAACGGTATATATATATATGAAAACAAAGAATGAAAAAAAAGAAAATTAGTATTCGGAGATGATAAATTGTGGCTTATATATAGAAATCCAAAGGAGGCGAAAAAGAAGAAAATAGAAGAATGCAAATCAAGTGACAGCAATTTTCCGCAACACCCACAATACAAAATGTATCACGTACATCAGTTAGTACTAAGGCTGTGTAGATATTGTATACGTTTGGCATCAAAAWTACAAAGAGAGGGGAATATAGAACATTGAAGATGATAAAGACATAGAACCTCGTGTTTGGTTGTAGATCAAGTTTTTCTCTTTTTTTTATTATTGTGTTATTTATGTAGAGGGTTTTTAGATTGTTTAGCACTTTTTTTTATGCAAGTTGATAAGAGAATTAATTACAAAATGAACTAAGATAAACAACATCATCTGATGTAAGAAAACGTGATCTCCAGAAAAGAGCAGTTTGGTTTTTTGGATTCAACTGTGGTAGGTAAGGTTTGACAATTACATATAGTTGTAATTCAAAACAAACAAAAAAAGTAAACAACCTTAGTGTGGATATAATTTTAACAATGTCAAACTTAAACAAGGTTAAATACAACTTCCAAGGTTCCAAATACTTGTTCTTTGTCAAACTCAAGTGAAGTAAAAAAAAAAGGCTTGAACTTTAACTGAAGGAGTTATTGTTTTTATTTGGAATTCATCGTTTCAAGTATAAAAGAAGGAAGGGAAGGAAAGCAAAATAACAAAAAAGAAAAAGAAATTAATTAAGGGGGGAGCACGTGTGCCAAAAGACGAAGAGATCAAGCTTTAAATATTTCTTGGTGTAATTATTATTATCATTGTGATGTCCCTTGAGATTCAAATTTTTTTAGCAGACCTGTCTGTCTGTCTTTACGCTTAGTATCCAAACCATACTTCATCGAATCCACTATTCCCCCTACACAAAGACACAATCTTTAAACTGACTTTGATCCAACAAATTTTTTTCTTTCATGTATCTTGTTAGTGGTGCTACGAAAGTTTAAATTATCTTAAGGTAGAATTGTAGCCAAAGTCTACAGTGCACAATACAAAAGTGATGTTATTTTTATCATTTCTATATATACTTCTATATTTCTTTCTTAGTAATCATAAATGACACTGTCACGGCTTAGGAAATAAACTAGATTTTTATGATCTGTCTCTTTTCCGTTGGGTATCCCGGCAAACCCTAATGGACCTCGATCACATTCACTACACACAATCAACCGTTCTATATGAATCGTCGACTCGTTATCGTGGCTAATTATTGGATCCTGAGAAATCTCACTGGATGGTCTACTGACTCCTATGTTATCAAAATCCCAAACATCATTTATCTGATAGAAATTAATCAATTTATCTGACAATTCTGGTGAGTTATCGGGAACTGCCCTTATGGCATTAGGTGCGTTGTGGATTTGCAAGTGAATCAATTTGTTGGAATAAGGGATTATTCTAGTATTACATTCTTTAAAAGGACATCTTAAAATTATAGGTTTATTCTCTGATAATAAATTTTCAATATCGAGATGCTCGATTGTTGTTGATGGCATAGGAGTTTTCTGATAAGAGAATATAAAGAAGACTTTATCTTTTTTTTAGTTTTCCATTTATTGTCTTTTAATTTTTTTTTAAGGCCCTATGGATCAATTCTAGATCATTTTATTTTTTTTTTTGCTGGCTTATTCAACTATTGTACTATAATTATCTTAATTAAGGATCAAAAACTTCAAACCCTTTATTCAAAATTAGTATAGTTAACAATGATTAGGTTTCCATTTTGGGAAGCAAATCCATTATATTCAAGACATTTTACCTCCCAAAATAAGCTCCCCTCAAAGAGTTGAAGTCACGACAAACTGAAATTTCATTATGCGGGCCATGCAACGTTATAAATTATATGTGCTGGTAGCATATTATTTTTCCTGTTTAGGAAATATGTAAACAAAAGAAAAAAGTTGATTGATCGAGTAAGCTATACCCTCAACAAAAAGGATTTACCCTTGAGCCTAAAGAAAGAGAGAAAGAGACATCATCAACATTGTCTACCTCGTCATTTTCATCTTCATCTTGATCACTGTTTCAAATTCGAATATAATACACACAGCTTTTATTTGACGATCGCAAGATTCTTTTTTCTTTTTTATTTTTCAAGTTCCACAAATACTTTGTTTTTACCTTTTCACTTGATTTATTTACTTTTGACGAAATACTTTAATAGTTATCCTATTATCATCAACAATATAATCTTTTGAATAAAGAAGAAGAAGAAGAAGAAGAAGAAAAAAAAACTATTTTGTCATGCTGACGCTGGTTAACAAAAGTTGGAAATCACTTTATTCCTATAAGACCGGCAAGATATATTTACATTTGAAAAACAATGAGTTGGTATCTTTAAACTTTTCAATTACTAATAAAAATATCACAAATTATTCCAATAATCAACGAATAAATACACTCACTGCTCCTCCACCCAATTCGACATTGTTTTTAATGGAAGATGAGTTGTACGCTTTAACTCCGGTGTCTTCTAGTAATAAAGACTTGTGTGGTAATGGACAAATTTCACTTGCAAAGTATAAGGATGACAATACATGGACGTCAGATTCTGATATCAAATTGAACTTTGATGACATCATAGACGCATCTTTCTATCAATATCAAACAGTGTTGACTAGTTCCAACAGCAATCATACTATTTACATATATGGTGGTATATGCAGTGAATCTAAATACGTCACAAATCGGTTATTGTCACTAAATCTCAACACCGGGAAAGTCAGCAATATATCCACTTCCACCAAACCACAACCATTTTATGGTGCTTGTAACATATTAGCTCCCAATCCTCAGGAACAACTAATAATAGGAGGGAAACTGAATCTGGGGTGGCTAAACATGTATCAATTGGCAACGTGGAATTTTAATTCTGGTTGGTCATTTCAAGAAGTTGAACCTAATTCTGGAAATTCTGATTCGTCAGTCGTAAACTCAAGAACTTTCCCACTTTTATTGCCAATCTTTGACCCCGTGTCAAATGAGTCAATGATTGATGAAGTGCTCACTATTAAACAAGTGTTGATGATTGGAGGTGAGATGGATAATAAACAGGTTTCACCTTCGTTTGCAAAGTTGTCGATGACCACCAATGATTGGATATGGAATACTTCAGGCACTCAATATATATTAGTACAGGATGAAATATTGGGAGCAGCCACCATTTTCAACACATTATTGGTAATAAATTCCACTGATTCAAACAACAAAAGAGATGACAGTTATCACATAAATTTATATGATGCTGAGAGTTTTAAGCCAGTGGAAACATTGAAGGAAAACACTGCCAAGATCCTAATGGGAGCAAAGTCCAAATCGTCACACCAGAACAACACTGTGAAAATTGTTCTTGGGACTGTCTTACCCATTCTATCATTGGCAATCATAGCTGGCCTTATAATTTTCTTCTTTCTTAGAAGAAATAAAAAGCACAAATTGGAATTGCAACAACAGCAATATAATGAAATTGATTATAAATATGGATATTTGAATCCACCACAGTCAACATTAAAACCATTTTATCACCATGATAATGACTCAAATTCTACATTGAGCGGTGCATCGATAGATTCATGGATGAAGAAAAGGCAAGATTATGACAAGCGACGTTTACGGAACAGTTATCTTGCATCCAATGACACTTTGAATATGGTGGATGACGAAGATTCTAACAGCAACAGTGGCAGTAGTAATTATAATGATTATAGTAGATGTGATGGGGAGATTAGAGACGAAGAAAAAGATTTGGGTGAAGGGAAAACCCCTCAATTGGTGTTATCTAAACCTGGTAGACCTAAACTTCTTCCGAAAAAGGCATTTTCTTTTACCAAAAGTCCACCACAGACTCCAGTTGGGAAAGTAAAGAGATTACAGTCCACACGATTGACAAGCTCAGAGCATTTAATTCCAGGAAATCACAAACATGAATTACATTCTGACGCTGAGGAAAATCATGAACACAATGGGGCTATCGATTCAGAAGCAACATCTTTGGATGATAGAATGGATGTTCAAGTTTTGGTTAGTAGTAAACGAAGATCAATATTGAGAGTAGTGAACCCAGATGCACAGTCTATGCATGAAACTATTTCTGATCAGTCTAATGTCATCAGAGAAGACTATGATAGTGGTGAAGCATTCAGTCAAGTACTCGATAATCATTTTGAAAGAATATTGAATGAATCAGATGCTGAAGAGAATGAAGTTGGTAATAAATTACTAAGGCAAAGGGTGATATCCGGTCAAAGTGAACCCAATTAAAGCAACAGCACCTAATTTTTTTTTCTGGTTTATTTGTTTCCCTTCTTATATATATACACGTTTTGATAGATTCTTTTCCCTTTTTTTGTATAAATGTACCAATAATAAAGATAATTCCCAATACTAGTGTTGTTTATTTCCTCCATTTATTGTGATGTATTTATCCAATCCTTTCTAACCTTCTTTCTTGAAGATTCCAAATTTGTTTGGATAACAATGGGAGGATGAAACTATTGACTTTTTTTGTGAGTACTTTACGTAGTATGACTCGTCAGGTGATTGCGAGGTGTTAATTGTCACCAGTTTACCATTCAAAGGTCAAACAAATACAGTATATAATCTGTTATGGCAACTAGTAGTGACTGGGGTCAATCAGCCATGAGCAGGGTCGCCAAAGTTGCAAATATGAAAAAATTCATTATTTGCAACGCCTCAAAAGTTCAATAGAAAACTTTAAAATATTATGACCTCTCACATTTCCGTGCCTCCCTTTATTTTACATCCAGGTCTTCCGTTGGACTTGCACATATTCTTGACAACTCATCAAGCTCTCTGTAAATTACAAAACAGAATAGGCACTGTAAATTAAGAAATAAATTTAACCAACAGATAGTTAGTAGTATTGTGTGAAAATAATAATAGGTGAGACACTTTCGAGGAAAGTAACAGAATATAAAAAAAAAGACGAAAATGACACTTAAACAAATTATGTGTATAAACCAAAGAAAGAAAAAAAAAGTGTAAGTGAAAACAAATATAAAAATATATGGAACACCTTTTATATACATCATTGTGAATCATTCCTACAACTTCTACACTCCAAAAAAATTAATCAATATCTTTGCCATCCTATTTAAAATTTGATCTAAATATTGTTTGATTGAAACGTAACGGGCATCAACTGGCTCAATTTTTCAGACTGTTTTGGGTTTAACAGCGTTTTTTTTAACACGAAGGAGGCTATACCAATATGGATTCACATAATAACATTGACCAATCTGTATCAGAATTGCTTCTGGATCCAGCATCAGTACAACAGCTGTATAATTCACAACTACGAGGTCCAGAATTCGATCAACAACGACAGATCCGCAATCAGGTGCTGCCATTTAATAAGATGACTGACACCATAGATAATGACAATATACCTCTATCGAGTGACTATGACAAGCTATATCAACAGTTCAGTATTCCATCTCAACAACAATATGAAAATAATTCTGATAATGTATACAAAACAAATAATGATTTGGCAGCATTGGCATCACCATTAAATATGGATCTTGATTTGGCTCCATCAGACCAGCAACAACAACCGCAACAATCACAGCAGCAATTTTTAAACGATTTCTCCAATTTGCAACCTCATTTAAATAATTCACAAGAACAAGTTCAGCTAAACGGTTTGACAAGTAATATCCTATCTAATCCACAGATTACGGTTAATATGCCGGGGGCTTATCATCAGAATTATAATTGTGACCAGATGGAAATTGACGACTCACCCCCTTTCACAATTGAACTGGACTTATATTTTGAGCAACAGACAGATAATAATTCAATAGTAACCAGTAATCGGGTACACAACCAACCAGACGTCGAGTCTATGTTCAATAACCAATTATCAGTGCCCAGTCTACAGCGTACGGAATTACTGCCACAGCAACATGAAACAAATGTGACAACTGGTCGTCCCCAAGAATCTGCATTTGGCTCATTTGATAACAATTCGCGTGTCTCGTCATTCGCAAATGTAAATAATGCCGGTACAAATTTGTTTGTCAACGGAAAAGATTTGTACTTTGATGATGAAAGCCATCACCGAACTGGGAGATTACGGAATGGCTCTATTGACAGTTATTATGCTGCTAATGTAATCAACCATCAATTACATTTGCAACAACAAACACAGGCCCAGGCCCAAGCCCATCAGCAACAACAACAACAACTGCAACAGCAACACTCTCCACAGGACCTTGCATCCCACACTAGTTTACCAAGCAAATCAATATATAATGAATTATCACCATTGACAACCACCACCTCAAGAGCTTCTTCAATTCAGTCTGGTCAGCCATCATTTTTTTCTGCGCAACAATATTTCAGCAGAAACTCAATGGATCAAGTGCCCTCCTCATTACACCGTCCGTCTTTTGATTTGTATAATCATCGTCCATCAATAGATAGTCAACATTCGCAACAACTGCAGCAGAGAAATGCCCGTTATACAAGTTTCACAAGTTCAATAAGTAATATTTTACCATTTATGAGTGAAAAGAACACCAACCACAATAATAGGTCTCCACCTACACCCCCTACTTCCACTTCGTCACCACAGAATTTGTTAAGCTCCAATCAATCAAGGCATTTGATTAGAAGTATATTTAAGACCAATCCAACCCCTATTGTATCTGATGCAGGTAATTCTAATGGTAACATTGTTAATGGTGGATCAGGAACAATCGATGCTGAAAATTTGCCTGACGCTCCATATGCAAGTGGTACTATTAATGATTCTGAGTTTTTAATTTTGTCAAGTCCGACTAAAGAAGAACCAGAAGATGAATTAATGCAACCAAAAAAAGTTAAAAAACCGAAAAGAAGTTTGTTTACACGATTCAAGACACCAGTTAAACAGGAGCAACCGGATCTGGAAATGGCCGTGTCTGCTCCTGTAGACGAGCTCAAACCAGATGAAACTGTTATTGACATGGTTGGTAATATTTCTCTGCACCATTCAAGTGGTACTCCATCGATCACTACTGGTGCAGGGGGTAATACATTGGAACACTCGATTTCCGAGTCATCATTTCAAGAGCCAGACTATGCAGCGTTATTTGAAAATGTGGGTAAACGGAAGAACAAGAGCTACAGGAAGCCAAAAGGCAAAACTAAGGAGGAAGAGCAACAACAGCAACAACTACCGTTATCAAGTGGAACAGCTGGTGGTACATCGAGTAACAATTCGACTGGTACAGTTGAAAAAACTTTGTTTTTCAATAAAACTAAAATCAAGAAAGAACCTGCAAGTGAGCGGTCATCGCTATTGGATAATGCCAGTGCTGGTAATGCTAGTGCGTCGTCATCTGAGGCATCACTGATTCAAAATGCTATTGGTTCTGATGATCATAATGGTCCACCATTGACATCTGCACCCACTAGCTCCACATTAGCGAATGCTTCGAAACGCATACTTAGTTCTAAATTGATACTGAAAAAGAAATCAACGTCAAAGTTAAAAGAGTATACTGCTGCAGAATTGGAAGATATGTGTACGGTTTCTTCTTTGGAGACACCAGTAGCCACAATGATTTCAAAAGGAATTGAGGTTGAAGTTGACTTGGCCTCATTGGATCTACCTCCTGACACCAAGATTTTCCCCACGTCTATTATCAACAACAAAAACAGAACTAGGGGCCGAAAAGAAAACAAAGAAGCTGATTTAAGTGACACTTCAAAGATTTATTTGTGTAATTTGTGTCAACGTCGATTTAAACGTCATGAGCATTTGAAACGACACTTTAGATCTTTGCACACGTTTGAAAAACCATACAATTGTGATATATGTCATAAAAAGTTTAGTCGTTCAGATAATCTAAATCAGCATTTGAAAATTCACAAACAAGAAGACGAGAAAGATTGTGCTGATGCTGAAACTGGTGTTGGCATGGATGATGCTTCAGGATAAGAACGGTGTGTCTATTGTCTTTTAATTAGTATTTGTTGGCTGCTCCACAACACTAACTATCAGAGAATAAATATTAATTAATACTGGTAATACGCATAATGACTTGTGTATTATACATCAAATATACAAAAAAGAGGCAACAAAAAAAGGCAATCTCTAACAGAAGTGAACATAGAATTAATAAACTGGCAGTAAATCAAACGATATAAAATAAAAAAGAATAATAGTATAATTTTGAAAAGGGTAAAATGAAATGAACTGAAATGCAATCTTCTCTCCCACTCGAGCAAACACTCTCTCCATGAAAAACCAACTTGTGGCAGAAGTCTATTGCAACATTAAAAACTCCTCAGTAACACTCTTATCTTCCTGTAGCAACTGTTTTTCTATCCTCTCAACCACTGTATCTGTTTTAAGCAATTGTTGTTGAGTGTTATTAGTTCCCTTTTTCTTTGTGGGTTTACTAATAACATTTTTATTCCCACCAACACAAATATTTCGATCCTGATGTTTTCTTAATGCATCTAATCTAGCAAACTCTTTACCACAAGGACATTTGCTATATCTAGCTTCAATGTGCCCTTTCACGTGACGATTCAAATCATGTTGTCTGACAAATCTTTTCGGACAGAATTGACAACCAAATGGACGATCACTTAAATGTGTCTGAATATGACTTCGCACATTGTATCGACGAGTGAATTTTTTCCCACAGTTTTTGTAAGTACAAGTATATATCTTATCCTCATCCGGTCCTGTCCAGTAATTGTCCAATTCACCTGGTGGTAACAATGAAGTCTTTTTGATTCGGCGTCGTGGTGATGATTCTTTGATTTGTTTGTGTAATGGTTGCTTTGAGTTTGGTGATATAACTGGACTCCATTCAATGGTGACAGGGGGTTGCTTTGTGGGAGTGTTTGGTAATTGTTTTTTCAAAGGTGATAAATGCATGGAACCTACATTTGAATTAAGTTGTTTTGCAGGAGACAAATTAAAATTGGAATGTGTAGGTGAGAATTGACTTTGTTGTGAGTAAGGAGTCTTAGTTTGATTTTGGTTCTGGTTCTGGTTCTGGTTCTGGAATTGATTTGGGTGTTGTTGGCGGAGTTGATTGTTTTGGTTGTGAAACTGATGTTGTAGCATTTGCTGTTGCTGTTGAATGTGTTTAATTTGTTGGTAAGTGTTTTGTAATTCAGGTTGATGCTGTTGCTGTTGATGTTGCTGTTGATGTGGTTGTGGTTGTGGTTGCGGTTGTTCAGCTTGTACTGGAAGCTCGTAATACATGGGTGTATAAAAGTTGATATTATTACCCATGGCACCTAAATTCTGGTGAATTGGGGATATCTGTTGCGGTGGTTGCAATCTTCCTGGGGAAGGAGAATGTGGTTCTGGCGATGAGTTCCAATCGGGAGATCCATTAATCAAATTAGGCGGAGTAGGTGGAGGTAAGAAGGTGTTGAAATTGAAATTAGCAGTAAATTCTTTATCCTGTTCATTATTTGGTTGCTGTTGCTGTTGTTGTTGTTTTGGTTGTGGTTGTGGTGTCTTCAATGGTTCTAATTGTTGAGAATCATTTTGTGACTGTAATGGAGGTGTCACTGGTTTCTGTTTTTGATACAGCATTGGCTCTTGTACGGGAATTGGAATATATTTCATATTGTTATTATCTTCCTGTAAAAGTGGCTCAATATCATCCACATATTCAATTTGCTGGGTTTTGTTTAAAGACTGCAAGTATTTTGCAGAGTAAGAATTGCCACCAACTGAATCTGATTTTGGATTGTATGGTATTGGAGATGATGGTGGATACTGCTGGCGTTTGGCAGTCGGAGATGGAGATGGTGGAAATTTGTACGAATTGGGATTTTCATTGGCAACAATGTACTCGTTTGTCTTCTTGTGTGGCTTTCTTTGTTTCATGGTTTGTGGCTGTTGAACAAATGGTGATTGACTAGGAGTGGTTACTCTCTTCAAAGGTGACAGCTGTGTCATCATTCTTTGTTGTTGTTTATGTTTTTCTTCCTCAAGCTCATCCTCCTCAAGCAACAATATTGGTTTTTCCTCAAAATTAAAATCTAAAATATCTTGGGCAGTGTCTGGTAGTGCTGATGTTGGTGTTGGTGTTTGAGAACCTCTTGAACGTTTCAACAACTCACCAGGTGAAACCGATTGTGTATTGATGGCTTTATTGGATTGTTTGCACAAGTCATTGTTGACACCGTTAATGGACAAATCTTTATTATGGTCAGCAAAACCAAAAATTGCTGTTCCACTGTATTGTCTACTGTGAGATTTTGACTTATTTGGTGTGTGTTGGAAATCGTTATTAATGGTATTTTGGGGAATTCCATAACCAGAAGGAACATCTAAATCTTGTAATCCCATCAATGTTTCATTAAACAAAAATTCCATATCATTGGCTTCGGAACTTAAAAATAATTGGTCAAAATTTTCATTAGGAAGAGGGATGGTTGACCCTTTGGTCGAGTAATCATCAAACAAGTCAAATTTATTCATTATAAGACTTGGTTGTGTGCTTCTGAATGAATGGACTTGATTAAAGAAACAAATATATAGGATGGGAAAGCAGTAAAAGGAAATAAAAAAGAGAGAAAGATCAAATAAATTTAAATGGAAAGAAAGATGGTACTTTCGAAAGTTCAGAAATTTCCAATGCATATTTAGTGAAGGAGGTGCAAAAGTTGGGAAAGTAAATGAGAAAAAGAAAAAATGGTAAATAAAATACTTGAAAGGTATTTCCTTTTTAGGATTGATTGTAAACACATCTCATATCATTGCGTTTTTGGGACTGTTGAAATGACGCATTCTGATCAGCAGTTTGAGATAATCCAGAAGTGGAATTTGCAGTAGAATCTTGAGTAGACATGATGAATCTTATATAGAACAGTTAATCAGTATATTAAACTTAGTTATCTAAATCCTAAACTAATGCCAACTTCAGGGAAGTAGGCCCTCTATATATAGTCGGTTAGTAAACTTTAATACAGTACATTTACAACTAGGTTGTACGTTTATAGTCAGTGAGATTTACACCATATAAAGTCATCGGTGGCAAATATACTCGAGTATGACCGTGAAACACAGCCACTCTTGATCATTCCCCAGTATATGATTCTTCTAGCATATTCTACCACATATGTGACTTTCATTTGGACACTTTGGACTTTCACAGTAAAATGACTTTACAGTAGCTTAACGCAGTCATTTGTTAACAGTAATTCATATTTTGTGCATTTCTGCACTACCAC
Organism: Candida albicans SC5314; assembly: GCF_000182965.3. NCBI lineage: Eukaryota > Fungi > Ascomycota > Pichiomycetes > Serinales > Debaryomycetaceae > Candida > Candida albicans. The sequence goes on along the minus strand of NC_032096.1, from coordinate 1,611,176 downwards.
TTTATTCATCTAGATCTTTCTGGCAACTTCCATTTGTCGTGTTCTTACGAACTGAACATTACCATATCAACAGGGACAAAGCGAGAAATATCAACAAAACAAAACAGAGAAGAAAAAAGAAAGAAGAAGCTACCTGAAATCGTTTAGGATTGCTAATCATGTGTTCCAACAATGATGACTATGATAGCAACCGTAATTGCAGATATAGCTTGATACTGTAGAGAAAAAGATTATGTGAAATTTGAGTGCAGGCATTTACAGTAATTGACAGATCTCATGCAACCTGTAACAATTGAAAGATGGGGGCATAGACAGAGTTTATTTTGTTAAAGATTAGCTTTGTTACCCTCAGAATGATCTTATTGTAGAAGACTAATTACAAAGAACTACAATTTCTTGTTGTTTAATTCTATTTTCCGTGCCTTCCTCTTTTTCTTCTTTCCTCTTCGTCTTGCACACTACACGTTTTGTGGTACAATTTATTTTAAATTAAACCAAACAATATCACTCTGCTTGAAAGCTCTATCCTAGCTTAATCTACAAAATACTTGGTTTACTGAATATGTATATGTTTAAAATGGCTTATGTAGATGATGACCTATTTTTTTATTCGGAAAAAAAAAATTGTTTAATAAATAACCTTATATCTCTTTTATGAATTTAAACTCTCCTTTGTACTTGTTTGCAAATGCGCTTATTCTAACAACAACATCTTTCTTGGATCTTCAATCAATTCCTTGATGGTTCTTAAGAAAATAACAGCTTCACGACCGTCAACTACTCTGTGGTCGTAAGTCAATGCTAAGTACATCATTGGTCTAGAAACGATTTGTCCGTTAACAGTAACTGGTCTTTCTTTAACACCGTGTAAACCTAATACGGCAGTTTGAGGCATATTGATAATTGGGGTACCGTATAATGATCCAAAAACACCACCATTAGAAATAGTGAAAGTACCACCGGTCATATCTTCCAAAGTCAATTTACCATCTCTGGCTTTCTTACCCAAATTAGAGATTTCCTTTTCAATACCCAAAATAGATAAGGATTCGGCGTTTCTGACAACAGGGGTCACCAAACCTTTTGGAGTGGCAACAGCAATTGAAATGTCGGCATAATCTTTAAAGACCAAAGTGTCATTGTTTTCAATTGCAGCATTGACAGCTGGGATTTCCTTAAGAGCCAAGGCAGAAGCTTTGGAGAAAGCACCCATGAATCCTAACTTGATACCGGTCTTTTCAATAAATTCGTCCTTGTATTTCTTTCTGAAATCCATCAAGTTAGACATGTCAACTTCGTTGAAAGTGGTCAAGGAAGCAGCAGTGTTTTGTGATTCCTTAAGACGTTCAGCAATTCTCAATCTCATTCTGTTCATCTTAACTCTCTCTTCGTTTCTGGAGAAATTGGTGAAAGTTGGAGCACTAGTTGTAGATTGGGTGGCCTTCTTAGATTCTTCTTTCTTTGGTGCTGGTTTTGATTCCTTCTTTGGTTCCTCTTTCTTAGTTTCTTCCTTCTTTGGTGCGGCAGCTGGAGCAGATTCTTCTTTAGCCTTTTCGGGGGCTTCTTCTTTCTTAGCTGGAGCTTCAGATGCAGATGCACCGCCGGCTGGGGCGTCACCTTCTTCCATCTTAATGATTTCTTGGCCAACTTCAACAGTGGCATCAACATCAACTAAAAATTCAGTAATAGTACCTGACACTGGAGCATTGACTTCAACATCGATTTTATCGGTTTCAATGGTGGCAATCGTTTCGTCTTGGCTGACAAAATCCCCAACCTCTTTGTTGAAGGCGGCTAAAGTACCTTCGGTAATAGATTCAGCCATATCTGGCACTTTGACAGAAACACTGGCATATCTTTGGAAAGTCAAGAATGGTGTTGGTCTATAGCTCGAAGTGTTTTTAATATGGAGGGATCTCACTGAACTGGCATTGGCGATTTTCAAAGCAGACTTGGCAGCGGTTGGTCTGGCTAAAGCTGTAGTACGCTTCAATGATGATTTAATAGATCTTGATAACATGGTGATGAATTACCAGAGTGGTATAAAAAAAAGTCTAGTTTTAATTGGGAAAATTCACTTGTTCAACAACAATAAAAGAAAAAAAATTCTGATGGAGTTTCAATGCTTTTTCTGTTGTGTCGTTTTTTTTTTGGCTTAGTTTAACGGTGTGGGTATTTGAAAGAAATTATTATTTCAAAGAAATTATGCTCACTTCGAATGCGTTGGCACCAAGAAACCGGAGTAATTAGGGCGGGCGTCCAAGTCTCGGCTTAAAAATCTATTGCCTCTCGTTTTTTGTTGAAAAAATATTTTATTTGGGGGACATTCTTTATGGCCCCGGCTAGTCAGGAAACTTTTGAGGGGAAGATGAGTTGGGAATCATCATAGACCAATAATTTATTCCGGTGCTTTGATTGGTTCAAAGATCCCGGGGAAACAGGAAATGCGAAAAAAGAAAGTCGTGCATATTAATGCCTATCGGATATATTTTTGAAGTCCGTGGCAACTCATACTAACAAATCCTTTGTAGAGGGTTGGTTTAAGCGAGAAACTTTGTGAGCTCTAACCTACATTGATAGAGCCTTCATTTAGATTTCAAGAAAGGGGATTTTGCAACCAGATTATACTAAAGTAGGTGTATTACTGCTTGGTATGCTTTATTGTTTTGGTCCTGTAGATTTTTCTTCTTACTATCAGAAATAAGTAAAAACTTATAGGTTTTGGAAGCAGTATTTGATCTGAAATTTGAGCAAAATTTTATATTAATATTTTGCTGCAACAAAATACTACCAAAACCATACTTTCTATAATGTCATTACAATATGGAACTAAAACTAGACGCCAACGTATTATTGATCTAGCTATTCTCATGTAAACTGCTGCTTTGTAATTGAAGCAACTTCTTGGATGGCTGATTACTGCAAAAATGTGTCAGATGAGCTGGAGTCACCTACACAGTCCCCTTCTCAAAAATGATACTAAAACCAAAATAATTTAACCATTTCATGTATATACATGTATAAGAATTGGCTTTGCTATGAAAGTTCAAATCATTAAAAACAAAATTATTGCAAAAAAAATTAGTATTGATATATGGATATGACAATATTTGAGCATTACCACACATCAAGAAGCGCCTAGCTAGCTCAATCGGCTTAGAGCGTGAGACTTTTAATCTCAAGGTTGCGGGTTCGAGTCCCGCGTTGGGCTTTTATTTTTATTTTTTAAACTTGCAGCTTTCCTATGAGCTCCGAGCAGATCAGTCATTGTACTTAGACCCTTCGGAGATTGCTTAACGGAGATAGAATAAGTAAACAGACGTAGTCATTTATTTTTACTTTTCACCAGTATGTTTTTTTTTGCCACGGACATGGAAATAGTAAACAACTGTATTTTAAGGTGATTACAAATCGACTCCAGTGTCAGGCATAAATACCTGCCCGGAATAGTCAGGAGGAGGCGAGAAAGTGGTCGTGCACTCTGTGAAATTCGGACATATATATTGCAGTTGTCGGACACCTCTCAAGCATTCGCACACACTCGCACATTGTATTTTTTTCTTGCTGGGAAAAATTTAATTTGTCAGAAACTCATCAAAGAATCAACTCAGAGAGACCGGACTAAAGATTCTATAAATATTCTTTCTTTCTGTTCACATTATATATTCTTCTCAACAAATGTTAAGATCATTCAAATCTATTCCAGCCAATGGAAAATTGGCCCAGTTTGTTAGATATGCATCAACCAAGAAATACGACGTTGTTGTCATTGGTGGTGGACCAGGTGGGTACGTTGCTGCCATCAAGGCCGCTCAATTAGGATTAAACACTGCCTGTATTGAAAAAAGAGGTGCATTGGGTGGTACTTGTTTGAATGTTGGTTGTATCCCATCCAAATCTTTATTGAACAACTCCCATTTATTACACCAAATCCAACACGAAGCCAAAGAAAGAGGTATTTCCATCCAAGGTGAAGTTGGCGTTGATTTTCCAAAATTGATGGCTGCCAAGGAAAAAGCCGTCAAACAATTGACCGGTGGTATTGAAATGTTGTTCAAAAAGAACAAGGTTGACTACTTGAAAGGAGCCGGTTCTTTTGTTAACGAAAAAACCGTCAAAGTCACTCCAATTGACGGCAGCGAAGCACAAGAAGTTGAAGCCGACCACATCATCGTTGCTACTGGGTCTGAACCAACTCCATTCCCAGGTATTGAAATAGATGAAGAAAGAATTGTCACTTCTACTGGTATTTTATCATTGAAAGAAGTACCAGAAAGATTAGCCATCATTGGTGGAGGTATCATTGGTTTGGAAATGGCTTCCGTTTACGCAAGATTGGGCTCTAAAGTCACTGTTATCGAATTCCAGAACGCTATTGGTGCCGGTATGGATGCTGAAGTTGCTAAACAATCTCAAAAATTATTGGCCAAACAAGGTTTGGACTTCAAATTAGGTACAAAGGTTGTTAAAGGTGAAAGAGATGGTGAAGTGGTCAAGATCGAAGTTGAAGATGTCAAATCCGGTAAAAAATCTGACCTTGAAGCCGATGTCTTGTTGGTTGCCATTGGTAGAAGACCATTTACTGAAGGTTTGAACTTTGAAGCCATTGGTTTAGAGAAAGATAACAAGGGAAGATTGATTATTGACGACCAATTCAAGACTAAACATGACCACATCAGAGTTATTGGGGATGTCACATTCGGTCCTATGTTGGCCCACAAGGCTGAAGAAGAAGGTATCGCTGCTGCTGAATACATCAAGAAAGGTCACGGTCATGTAAACTATGCTAACATCCCTTCTGTTATGTATACTCACCCAGAAGTTGCCTGGGTTGGTTTAAACGAAGAACAATTGAAAGAACAAGGCATCAAATACAAAGTAGGTAAATTCCCATTCATTGCCAACTCCAGAGCTAAAACCAACATGGACACTGATGGTTTCGTGAAATTCATTGCTGATGCCGAAACCCAAAGAGTGTTGGGTGTCCACATTATTGGTCCAAATGCAGGTGAAATGATTGCTGAAGCTGGTTTGGCCTTAGAATATGGTGCTTCCACCGAAGACATTTCAAGAACATGTCATGCTCATCCAACTTTATCTGAAGCTTTCAAGGAAGCTGCTTTGGCCACCTTTGATAAGCCAATCAACTTTTAAAAGTGATACTGAATACAACAGTAATGAAAAGTAAATACTAAAATAATTTGATTTGATTTTTTTTACTTTTTTTTCACTCTTTTGCTCTCATTTTTAAGGTTATCTAAATACTGAATTATCTGAGCCATATAAGACAATCACATCTATACATAAATACACAAATAATAACACATATATATTTATTTTGATCAGTTTGCCAATTGTAATAATGATGATGGAGTGTCCTACTACTAGTAACGTTATAGCTTTGCGCACAATTTCCTGCACATGGATCACTATACTCAAAACATTTTTTGACCTGAAAATTTTTATTTCAAGCCCAAGTCGTTGAAATATTTATAGACCTTTCTCTTTTAATCAACCCTATCACCACAAAGATGCCCAAGGTATTCACTATTCAAAAAAATGTTGCCTCCCACAAGAAAATGATATATAAAAACTTGTGTGCCAATTTGATTCGTCATGAGTACATAGTGACCACTTCTGCCAAAGCCAAAGCAGCTCAACCATATATCGAAAAGTTTTTGGCCAATACCATCAAACAGAATAAAGAATTACCCGAAGCCGTCACCAATTTAGAAGACAAATTGAAGAGCATCAAGGCACTAAGCTATTTACAACCACCAGACAGAGTAGAGTGTGGACTGAAAATGCTTGAAGACATCATCAATAGGTATCCACAAAGAACTCATGGGTTTACCAGGGTGATAAAATTAGAACCAAGATTAGGAGACGACAAAGCTCCTATGAGTGTAATAGAGCTTGTGGATTCCAATTATGAGATCAAATTGTGGTATACTGCTAAAACTGTGGCCAGATTGGAATTACAAGGAATCGAATTAGATGATATCACTGAATTGAACATTAAAAAATTAACGCAATATAGAGTCAACGGGGAACAAGTATTTAGGGAAGCAGTTGAGACATGTAAAAAAGAATTTTTCAATGTTGCTGAAGAAACGGGCGAGGTTCCAGAAGAAATTAAGAGTGACTTGTCCAACTTACCAAACATGTCAAGACACCTGGGTGAATTAAAGGGTAAATTATTAGTGTCTAAGCAGTTTAAAACCAAACCAAGACCAGAAAGACAAAGCATTAATATCCCACAATCTCCATTTTTGAAACAACAACAAGAACAAAAATAGACATAGCGGGATTATATACTTGTAAATATATTAGTTTTGTAAATATAATCGTTTGAAATGAAAAGAAAAAGTGAAAACGCATTAACTAACAATATTGTCCAGGGTAAAAAAAAAACACGAAAAGATTGTAAATCAAAAAGTAATCCATCAAAACAAGAGAGTTAACGAACTTTCATAATACAACAAAGAGCCCCTTCGCTAATGTGGTTTTCTAAAACTAACTTTCCCGTTGAAGGGAAAACAGCATTAATTGTGGGTGCATCCCAGGGAATAGGAGTTAACTTAGCCGAAAGATTATATGAGAAAAACTGTTCAACAATATTAGTTGCAAGAACAGAATCAAAGCTACAACACCAAATTCAAAACATCAAAGAAAAATACCCCGAGTCTTCTGCCAAGATATCATATGCAGTTGCAGATGTGTCAAATTACGACGAATGCACTAGATTATGGCGAACAATCGATCCTGCTGATCCAGATATACTCTTTTGTTGTGCTGGTTCTTCAATACCCAAATTGTTTCAAGATTTAACTAAAGTAGACATTGAACTGGGGATAGACATCAATTACAAGACAGTTATAAATGTAGTCCACACAGGATTCAAACATGCTTTATCTAATAACACAGATAATTTGGAGCCACACAATTTCAAAAAGAGAAGCGTCGTATTGTTCAGCTCAGTCGTCAGCTTTTTCCCCTTTATAGGCTACTCGCAATATGCCCCCATGAAGTCTGCAATTGAATCATTATCCATTATTTTACGCCAAGAGTTGTCACCATACAACTATCGTGTCACATGTGTTTTCCCTGGGAATTTCCAAAGCGAAGGATTTGAAGAAGAACAAAAGACCAAACCTGATATCACCAAGAAAATTGAGGGTCCCAGCAATCCTATCCCTGGAGATGAATGTGCTAGGTTGATAATAGATCAATTAGACAAAGGATATGATTCGATAACTACGGATTTTATCGGGTGGTTTTTGGGCTGTTCTGTTTTAGGCATTTCTTCACCACGACAATGGGGGTTTTTCCAGATATTGGTGAGTTTCATTGTGCTGCTCATTGCTCCAATTGCAAATTGGTTCATTAACAGAGATATAAAAAACTCGTTCAAGAAGACAAAAAAGGAATAATTATTTTAATTTCTGTATTTATTACAATAATAAGTAGTTTAACAAACTAAAAAAGCAACGAAGTACCTTTAGTCATCTCTTATTTCTTTTCTTCAGCCTTCTTGGCAACAGATTCAGCAATTCTATCAGTCCATTGGTTTACTTTAGCATCAATATCTAAACCCATTTTATACCAATTGAGACTATACACCCAGTTCACCATGGTTATGATTTCTTCATTCCAAATATCCTTACAAGTTTCAGCAAAATTCACTCGAGATTGATATTTGACATGTGAGTCTGGAACGTAATTTTCACGCAATTTGGCATCAGCATCACTTAAAATTCTATTATTGATGATATAGTCCGATTGACGTAAATTTTGTGAGATGAATTGTTGGTTTTTGTTAATATATTGACTCGTGGAATACGCCAAAGACGATGTTAGCAATACACCTCCTAAGAAACCATGAATTCTACCCATTTCGTTTTGAATATTTATGTTTTTTTTTAAAACCCCCACTAAACTAGTATATGTGGTGGAACAGAATTATCTTCAGTATAAAGTTGTCAATGTACCTAAAACAAAAGTCACATTTTGTTCGCATTTGATACACCAGCGAACAATCTGATTTGATAGACATGATTTATTGGACCAAACCGCACGCACAAAAATTCCTGCCTTCAACAAAACCTGTACCAAACCACACATCTTTGGCTTTTGTTGTTATTCTCTTTCTTTTTGAATTTGTGCTATAGATTAACTTTCATTGGGTTCTATTAATTTGAGAACTACTCATATATTTGCCGAGCCAAAATAAAATCAGAGTAGACTATATTTAAATGCCTAACTAATCTAATTACTATATCTGTGCCCTTGCAACAGACTTTACTGAGGTTTGCATAAAATTCAACCGCTGTTGCCCACTTCGACTCTCCTTCTCATGACTTGATAAATTCTTATAAAACTCAATAACCTTCCGGTGCGATGCAACTTTCGATCTATTGAAATTTAAAACTTGCAACCCTGCTCTCGATACCGCTCTAGATAATGCCACATATGCTTGTCCGTTCTCAAAAATCTTTTTCATATCAACAACAACCTTCGACAACGTTTGCCCCTGAGACTTGTGAATGGATAACGACCAAGCTAATATTAACGGGAACTGTATACGCGACACCAAAACTGTACCATCTTCGTCTTCGGTTGTCCATTGCTCTGGCTCAACAACAACCGTTCGGAAAGTGATTCCATCCGGCAACAAAAATTTGACCAAAGGGTATTTCTTATTTTTGTAGTCTTTCATCAAGTCATCTTTTAATTTTGATTTACGTTTACTGCTTTCCAGTTCCTCTTCAACTTTTTGTGAAAGCTGACCCGTGAATAAAACTTGTTCTGCAATAGGTGCATCCTCTTTGACAACTTTCTTGGGTTTTTGAAAATCATTGAAAATATAATCGTTCAAACCAGATACTTCATCGGACGTCTCTGTAGATGGGTTTTCTTTGGATTCTGATTTCATATAGGTATCCCTATCAACAAAATCAATTACTTTTCCCAAGGTTCCATTGACTAGCTGATCGTCAAAATTTTTAATACACATTACTTGGGCACCGACTTTTAAGTTTAGCACTTGAGGCGCAAGAAAGTTCGTTAGCACTTGTGTTTTTTGGGGCTCAGGTAATATTCCAGTATCAACTGAGTTATAAACAACTACATCACCCTGGATTGTATTCAATTTTCTCGAATTTGCCATGTCTACTTCATACCTAGTAGCATACAATTCTGAAGGGACTATCCCTTCTGGACATTTTAATGGACGGGAAAGACGACAAAAATCCCTAGCCGTATCGTCAGGTACATTCCCATCTCTGAGATTATTCAACATATTGATAAAACGCTGATCACCTTTTTGACGGAAAATCTCTTTCAATGTAATAGTTCGCTGAATAGTTTCCTTCCAAGCCGACGATTCAAAGGCAAAAAACACTTCAACATCATCTAATTCAGTACCATCATGCGCAGTCTTTTTGACGACCGGTGGTAATTGATAAAAATCACCACAAGCTACTAGTTGAATTCCACCGAATGGTCGATTATTTCGTCTGAGATTCTTGGCAATTTCATTCAACTTATTTAACAAATGTCCATCAACCATGGAAATTTCATCAATTATCAAAACCCTTGTTTCACGCCATCTGGTAAAAGCCTTCTTATTTCTTTTGATCTTTTTTATCAAGTTTTCGACTTTACCTTGTCCTAAACCAAACCCAGCAAAACTGTGGAGAGTAATACCTCCAATATTACAAGCAGCTAGACCGGTAGAAGCTGTCACCGCAACACCCTTGGGATATTTATCACGTAAAGATTTGATTATACTTCGTAGCAACACCGATTTACCGGTACCTGCCGACCCTGTGTAAAATAGGGATACCCCCAGTAGCACTTGTTTCAATACATATTCTTGTTCATTTGACAAAATGATTGGCTTCACATTTTTTGCTTCAGATTGTGCTTCATTAATGCCTTCCGTTTTCTCAAGTTTGTGATAACTACGGTCAGATGGATTGCTAAAAGGTACTCCTGGTTTCTGTGTTGCCAATAATATTGTGTGATGACTATTCCCCTTCTTGGTATCTGACCCTTGATTCGTGATGGGACGAGTTGAGTAGTTTCTTCGGAATTGGGTAGGCACCTTGAATGGATTACGCACTTGGGATACGGTCATTGGTGGAGATGACGATTGTGAGGCAGATGAGACATTTTGTTCGGCTTTAGATTTGGGTCCAGGATTGGCACCCACACCTTGGTTTTGTATTTGTGATGGGGATGAAAATGACGATGTAATTCTGAATGGCGATGCGTTGTCAGCTTGCACTTTATTAGGAGAGCCTTCAAGTATATCAACACCAGAACCAGATTCCCTGATTAGGTAATGGGATGGGCTCGGCGACGACGTTTTTATATACTTGCAATATTTCTTCCCTGCTGATTTTGAAGGTGTACTCAGGTTTTTCATTGATTTTGCAATTGGTTTCTTTAGCGGAGTTGATGCAGTTCTCTTTATACAATTAGTGTTATTACCAGTTATTTCTTCAGCTGCTTTTAGAGCTTCCATGAAATCATCATCCATATCACTAAATTCAAACGTCGACGATAGTGAGTCATCATCAACATTGTCATTCTGGTCTGGATCTTTTCGTATTTGCATCCTTTTATTAGTCTCAGTTGGTCTAGGTGATTTTTGAATCTGTTGTTTTTCTATTTGCAAAATCAGGTTTTTCGTGACAGGGCTTCCATTATACACATGGCTTTGCCCTTTCAGTAGATCATCAGATTCCTTAATCTCACTATCACTGAAGGGGTCGTCGTTATCTAGAAACTCTATCAATGCCAGGTCTAATTCGCTTTCCAACATGAATTGTTTGGATCCACAAGGACACGTAGGTCTGATATGATTTGTGTCTTGTATGTTAATTCTACTATTGATATAATTTAAACTATGAAGTGTTCGTAAATGATGAATTCTATTTCTAATGGAATAAGTTGCTAGTCGGATTATTGATTTGTTTGCATTAAGCATATACAACTGATGATTTCTCTAGTAACAATTTCCAAATTAATGTTAATGAGAGTATATTTTCCTCTTGTTATTGATACTATGGTTGCCGCAAGCTACTATCTCTATGTTTGTTCTATTGCCACTGATTGGTAAAAATATTTGATTTGATTGCCGTGGCAGCACAGTGTTTGGTGTATATAGTTGAAAATTGTAAAATGTATTGTGATGGGTCTACTGTCCAAACAAAAAAAAAATTATTACCTAGAAAAAGGAAAAAAAAGACGCCAAATATTTTATTAGTATTAGGATTCCATTAGTATTTCTTTTCAGCGCGCATATTTCACAAGTGAAGAAAAGAGAGAGAAAAAAAAGGAGCACAAAATATACATATAACATGTTATAAACTAAAAAGTCTCACAGCTGTTGATTAGCACCAATAGCCCAACCAAGACCAGAAACAAATAAGTTTGATAATTTTTCACTTGCATTGTTAGTAGTCTTACTTGCATCACTGATTATTTCTGTGGCCAAGTTACCAATATTTTCCAAATGTTTCTTTGAGTGTTTGAATTGCGAGTTTTCATTATCAAACCTTTCTTTCACAGCTTCAATGTTATTTTCTAAACTATGTCTCTGAATTTTATCGTTTAACGACATCCATTGAGCCAAGACAACTTTGCTATTTTCCTTTAATTGCAAATTGAGAATAGTCAAGGATAGAATCTCTCTCTGTTTAGTCAATATGCCCAAGTCCACTTGTTCTCCAGAGTTCTCAAACCACAGAGGAGAGACGTATTTTCCAACTTGATAAAACGTCAACCACAAGTCATCTATTTGAGAGCTATCTTCTTTGCCATCCAAGTAATCAAACAATTCCAAACTCTGCTTGTAGGCGTAGTTGAAATTATTATCAATTAAAGCACTTTCGATACAAGCGGTTTTGAGTTTATTAAAATAATAATTATCTGCATGTTGTTTGCCATCCTTGTGGTTATCATCGTTATAAAACAATATCATATCATTTAAGATTCGGTATAACTTATCAAAGGCCAAATATGACTTTGGGTTTTGCTCCAATACAATATTGATTAGCTTCAATATGTTGCCATTTGCAAAGTTAATAATTAATTGCTGCGGAGTGTAAGGCTGGTTTCGATTTAGAAGTTTAAACCTTTTTAGAGCATTTATGGCTTTGAACAAATGCTTGAACTTGACAATATCACGATGGTTATCTTCTGCCAAATCTTTTTCGAGGACCAATTTATCAAACAACTTCAAACATAGCTCTGCATTATGAAGCAGTCCAGATTTATCATTCAAGCTGTTCGCATGGTTCATACAATCCCAAAATTTATCTAATACAACATCATATAGTTCATTAACAGTAATATCACCTAACTTTTTTTCAAAATATACCTCATCGACTACGTCAAACAAGTTTGCAAGTAAAAACCTTTCGATAACAGTGGCAGAAATTCTTTCATTAAAAATAAAATTCTTCTGGAAGAGGGCTATTGAATTTAATAACTGCTTCCAGTTGGAGGCGTTTATGTTGTTGGTGATTTTCAAAATTTCTCTTTTTGTATCCATCTCTTTATTTTGGTACTTGAGTTGGAAATATTTCTTTATAGTAAGCCTATTAATAGGTAATAATTTCTGGCAAGTTTCTATAACTTGTCTTAAATATGCAATAGCTCCGATCTGGAACAATGGAGAAATGGGATTTGTGGCTGATTGGAACTCCTTCAAGTTATGGCAGTCAAAGGGAATGTCTTTATAATCAATATCAGGCAATCGCAACTCCTCAGTATGTATATCAAAGAGTGTTATGGTGTCAATTATCAAATCATATATTTCCACAAGTTCAATCGTCGACACAGAATCAGTGTCTTCTTTGAATCCATAAAAATAACATGCACTCAAGAATGAGTTTAAAATTATCTGGTAATCCTTAAGGTCGTAGTGGTGGTGAATACATTTCAAACATACATGCCAAAACTGGTATTTTCTAACAACACTCTCAACAGGTTTGGAACAGTAACCGTTTTCATTATCAAATAACCACTCATTTAATGGGTGGAGATCTTTACCATAATAATCAACGATTGGAAATATCACATTTTTAAACCAGCCTTCATTGTTAAGAATTTTTTCTGTCTTTAACGGACCAAGCAAAAGATGCAATCTCAGTGAATAAGAACTTTCAGGAGAAAGGTAGCTGTTAAGTGTATTGGTACTATAGGCCAAACCAAAATGACTGTAATAGTACTTATATGGAAGTATTATTCCTTTAAACCAAGTATTGAATTTTGGAAATGAAACATTCTCAAATAGTGGTAAAATGTCATTTATATCTTGGTAAAACTGGGATAAATAAAATGATTTGGCACAAATAAACGACAAGAATAACTCATCATCATCATCATCATCATTATCAGCAGCGGCACTGAAATCCAATATACCTAGTGATTGACATTTTATATTAGTGTCGACTAATAACTCGTTTGCTGTTGCCTTTAATGAAACAGTATTTGCTATGTCTGACTTCAAGCTTAGGGAAAACTCTTCAAGGTCAAAACCATCTTCATCGGTGGATTCAATTTCACTCTGTGTAGAGTAAATTATCAATTTTGCTAGTTTTATTATATCCTGTAGTGGTATATTTAACGGGTATGAGTAGATCAATAGTGTTTTCAATATGTTTGCTCTTGTTGTTATCTTTAAGCAATCAAAGTTTGACGACAACACTTTTGCTGATAACAATCGAAAATATGCATTAATGTTGTGGACATTATTATTTGACGTTAGCAATTGAATAGTATAAACGTATAAGTTGGCATCCACCGTTTCGTATATCAGGTCGTTCATCCTTGTTAAAGAGGAAACTGTACGGTGTTCTTTTTTTTCATCACAACAAGACTTTTTATGTACTCGCTTGCTCGCGAGTGTAGAGAAATATTACTTCTATATGCACGTGACTCGATAAATTGTTTTCTTGTATTATAACATGGTAGGAGAGTCTGGTGCTGTAGTGACTATTATGAACAGACGCTTAATTGAGCTATATGCTATAAACACCGTAAAGCCAATTCAAAACAAAATAGGCAAGAAGATCAAACCATTTATCATCTAATAATTCTTGTATAGGTTTTGAGAAACTGCTGATGATTTCTTCAATTTATTATAACCACCACCATTTTATTTCAAACAGTTCACAACTTTTTGATTTTATATTATATGTTCCCCTACTACCGTTATCAGTGGAAATATCGGGTGAATTACAAGAGTTGTGTTTACTTATAAGAAGCAGAAATACAGATCACAATGAGAAACCTGAAAAATGAGAAGCTGGACGATACAAACAAAAAAAAATAAACAATATTAATAACACTATGGAGTATCCACCCTGTTCAAACTAGCAAATTTACATAAGCACGTCATCAAGCATCAAATGTCAAGTAATCCTGCTAAACATATTGGCATCAAGCAACAAAAGTTGATAGAGGAAAGTATAAAGAACTATGTGGTATACTATGACAAAACTTTCAGTCTGTATTTAAAATTACGAAGTGACATATTAGAGCTTCACAATACTGTGCGTTTATTATCAACTCACAAAGAGAAAAGAAACACTTCAAATCCAGATGATAATGAAACTAAAGAGGAAGTTAGTACAGCAGAAGAAAACAGCATCAGCAAGGATGAAATCGAACCTGACAATATTAAAATAGACGAAGCAGATGCCGAGTCGTTCAAAAATAAGCTAGCGGAGGCTGCAGTTAGATTAGAACAATTGAAATTTGAGGCAGACAAAGTTCAGATCACCTATGAATCATATTTGAATGAGTTAAGAAATATTTTGGCGATCGAGTCTCGCAAGCATGCAGAAGGTTACCAACCTGAAGTTCTAACAGACGCAAAGAATAAATTGAGCTCACTAGTTAACCAAGAGACGGAATTGAATGCCAAAATCGACGACATAAAAACCGTGCAGAAGCCTTTATTAGACAAAGTCACTAACCTTGTCAGCAATTTTAATTCAAACATTACTAGTTCCACAGCACGGGTGATTCATCCATCCCTATTACGTAATATTGATGATGAAGGTACAGAGAACAGTGTCCAAGTCAACTACAACCACTTGGTATTTGCCAAACTGGATATTAGCCGATTTTTTGCGGAGAGGACGGCAGTTAGTGAATTAAATGATGTTCTTTTATCACAAGTACACGATATTTTAGAGAGTAACAGCAGAGTATTTGACAAAGTTGAGACTCAAAGTTCAAGCGAGGATTCGCAAAAGCTACTTTACAAATTGGCAAGATCAAGTTTACACGATATTAATCAAAATACAGACTTGGATGAGTATGATGATTTGATTGATAAAGCTATTAAGGATATTTCTATATCGTACCAAGAGAACCAAGTTATCAAGGCTCAATGGTCCAAACATGCACGCAAAGTTGAAAAGATCAAGCATATATTGGAAGAACAAGATGAAGATGGCGACATAGAAATGATCTAAGCTTATGCTTCTATGTTGTTTTTATTACCAATTATAATTACTTTTTTGTATTATATTTCTTTAAGTATTTACTGTATTGGACTTATTAAAATAACTGAATCTCCTCTAACAAATACCATGGCAGTCTTTTTCACTATAGGTTCTTCAGAAGTGTTCTCACTATCATCGTCTTCATTGGATGTGTATATCGTTTCCTCAGCATCACTCAATACCATATTGCAATGACTGTCATAACCTTGTAACTTTCCTTTCAATTCTCTTGCACCTCTTAATTTAACTAAAACATATTCATCTAGCTGGAAACGAATTAAGTCCAATGGTTGCTGGTCTTGTTGTTGTTCGGCTTGTATTGTTGACATGAGGTGTTTTTAAATGTATGAATGTATATTGCTACTGCACCAACTAGGAGTTATTGTCTGGTAGTGTTTACTTATGAACTTCTTTCCAGTTTTCCATGTTTTTTTTATTGAGGCCAATTTTTTTTTTGCTAACCTCCATTGACTTGACTTGTGAATTAGAATTGGTGAAACTAGTAAGAATGAGAGAAAAAAAATTTTCTTTCTAACAAATATCCAAGAAAGATTATAGTGTTAAATCTAGTAGTGACATTTTTCAACTTAGTTCAAGAAACCAAGAGCAAATCATGAGTTTGTATTCAAATATTAGGACATTTCTGACACGCTCCATTGTGTTGAATAGAATCAAGCCATTAAAATTTGAGGACTTAACCAAAATCAAATTGAGAGAACCAGTAGTACCTAGAGTAGCTAATTTCGAAGTATCGCCTGACCATCCCTTATGGCAATTTTTCCCTCAAGGCAATAAAACCAAAGTAGCAATAAGAGAATCAGAAGAGTTAGATTTGGATTCCAGAGAATGGTCTTCTGCTGAATTGCGTCAGAAATCATTTGAAGATTTACACAAGATCTGGTATTTGACATTAAAAGAAAGAAACATTTTAAGTCGTGAGGTTAGATTGGGTGAATCTTTAGGAATGGGCGATTTCAGACAGTTTAACAATGTGGACAGGAAATTAATCAAAACTCAAAAGAGAATAAAACAAGTATTGTTGGAAAGACAGGTTGCCGTCGAACGTGCTCAAGCAACTATGCAAGACGACATTCAAAAGTATTTAGACGATTTCAAGACTCGATATGTTAATTGCGAGGCCGACGAAGTTGAAGATTATCACGAAAAATTAGTCAGATTACAGTACGCTATATTTGGTATAAATCCTAATTTGTCGTTGGAGTTGTTACAAGATGAAGAAACGATAGATGTGAATTTTGTTAAAGGACTCTCGTACATTGCCAATTTGAAAGTGGAAAGACATTTGAAATTGAATCCTCAAACCGAATTTGAGTTGCCATTAAACGGTCCGGTTGAAGAGTTACCATTTTTCTTGAATGATGTCGAAGTTGCCATTTCACAAGTGAAACAATTGAGAGATTCAGGCAAATCACGTATGTTGCACAAGATTGAAGTCATTCCATTCTTGAAACAAGCCATCGAAAGTCATATGCAACAAGAAGAAAATATTGGGGGATACGAGGAAGAACAAAACAAGAATTAATTTATTTGTACATAGACACATTATAGTTTTCCTGTTGTAAATACATATATACAAGGTATACAAAACTCTCGTCACTAAGAAACTCGAACAAACGGTTTTATTTCCAATTGTCCTGAGATATTATTGAATGCAAATATTTGACCAATTCTAGATAAGTCTTCAGAACTTGCATTATTACCATTCAATGCAAATATAACACGCTTCTTTCTTGATACTGAAGTTGAGGATAAAAGCCTCCAAATATGAACATGGAGCAAATCCCCATATGGCTCATTCACACCCAAATTCAATTTCTTATCAATATTTCCTTCTGTGAATGCAGTTTGGTACATTAACGTATCCAATCCGGCAAACATAAAGCTTTCACTTTCTAGATTTGTTCCAGATACTAAGAATTCAGGAACAGCTAACACTCTATCTATAGTGTCATTTAGTTCGACAGCAAGCTTTGTTTTCAATTCTTCTGGATTGATGTATGCAGGGACAATCACAGTTAGCGACAGTCCAGGTAATCTCTTTTTAAAACCAAGAGATATCACATTTATGAATTCAGCGTACTCTTCAATTGAATTTAATTTCTTTTCGCTATGGTATTTTTTGGCGTAATCTTTGATACTAGACTTCGACCCCACAAAATGCTCCAATAGTTTCCGAACTTGATCATGGCTCGGTAAATTGAATACATTTTTATAGTCTTCAACTTGGCCATCATGGAACACAGGGAAATACAGTTCAATTTTGTTGGTTCTCTCCAATGGCTTGAATAAATCCAATGAGTCTTCCATGGCAAATCTGCGATTAATGATATTTTTCAACTTGAATGTTTCAGGATTTTTAATATACAACTGTTTCTTTTCAATATCACTTGCAGAGTTTGATGCTAGATCTTTTTGCAAGAACAATTCATTTAATGCCAAAACATGAGGATGCAGAGGATTCGCCACAATGCAATATTGAATGTTATCAAGACACTCGTACCGCAACCTCTCTGCTAATTCCTCCTTCATTAGATCGCTACAAACAAACTTTTTCGGGAACTTTGCAACTCTCCGTTCAGAGACAATCCTCACAATCTCATCTATTTGTTGCGAGGTCAAAGTTTCATTAAGATCCTGAGCGGCCAACTTGACAAATTCAGTCAATCTTTCTTCCCGAGTGTCTTTTCTCAAAGTTTCAATTTGCCGTATTGTTTCTAGCAATCTATTTTTATATTTCCCTTTTGCATTTTGACTCACCACCAGAAATCCGTTTAGATCAACACTTTTCATGAAATAATCTAGTTGATCTATAGCAAAAAACCTCAAAAATTTAAATTGATCAGGATCATTCTGAATAGTATCGAGGAGTCCTGATAAGGTAGTGACCATCACCTGAGAGTGGTTTGCTGTATCTAACTTTGAATCCAGGGAATCGGTAGTAATTTCCGGTAGTTTTTTCCTCGATAGAAATTTCACTGTCAATGGGTCTCTTGTAATATGTAATGGCCCATTGGTCTTGAAAACCTCAACTGGGACACAGTTCTTCTCCATTGGTGAGATTAATTTTTCACAGTATTTGTGATACTTGCTAACCATCTCATCTGTGGGAACAAGTATTACTGAATCCAACGACCTTGCTGGTTTCTGGGGAATTCGACGTGATTCAACCAGATACCAGGGCCGTTTGGTCAACGATAGATTCAAAGCATGTAATAGTAACCCCAATGATTTCCCAGGCTTGTTAGATTGATTGACAATTACATTTTTTTTATTCAATAACAAATTCTGCAAAATAAATGTTTGTATTTCTGTCGGTGGTGTTTTGACTTGAGAGCCAGGATTCAACCACAGATTCAATTTTGACTGAAAGTACGGTAATATTCCATATTTGGCAAATGATTCTGTATTAGACTGGGGCTTTGTAGAAAGAAAATACAGTTGATAATATATTTTGGGTAATCTCTTCCCGCTTGCAGTAGATCGTAGGATCATGATTGAATGTATAAAGATGGGATTCTTTCCAATGGAGTTATACAAAAATACTAAAGTTTATAGATATACATTAGTCTTGAGAACAAGCTGTTTGTTTCAAAGTGTGCAATGCTAATCAAAAATTGAAACCAAAACAAACTTGTAGTAGGATGAGTTAGAAAAATCGCATATAATTGCAGAATTGAATTTACGATCTGTAATGAGTCGTGTACAAACCGTTGATAATATCCACCCCAGCACTTGCTTCATAGATGCTTGTAATTTAATATTCATGTATAATTGCTTATAGATCTAAACAAACGGCTAAAAAAAGACGACCTAATGGGTTATAAATTGGTAATCGAAAAAGACAGATAAGAATCTGAAGGCTTGTCTCTCTACGGATTAGGCCCAAACTTGGACTTGTTCATAGAAATCAACTCTCTTCTTCTCTGGATTGTCAATTTTGTGGGCACAATAGTACCGAATCTCATCAACCATTGAGTGGTGAGCACAGGCAACAAAAGCAATAGATCCATTTGATTGTTCAACGAATCTATCAACCAAGAATTCAATGTTTGGTCTTCCTTCATGAAATTGAATATGATCGAGCTCCAGCTTAATATTGTCAATCATGCCATCACTTTCACTATCTTCTTCTTCTTCTTCCCCGTCGACCTTATTTACAGAAACTTTAACACCGTCTTTTTTTGGTTTTTCATGAATGTCACCACTAAGAATGGCCTGGGATTCTGAAAATCTGTTGTTATACTCTTCAACAAATGACTCAATACCGGGTCTAGTGACATAAATGGTAGTGTCAATATCCAAATCTTTCAAATTAACCAATTCTTGATAGAACCAAAACAATGATTTCCATTCCCTAACAACCCAAACCAATTTGAATTTATTCTTCTTCTCGCCAGTACTACTGCCTTGTGCGGCATCGACAACCTCCGAATAAATACCAGGAATACCATTGCCACCGGCCAAGAAAACAGCACTGTCGGCATATCTAGCTGGTGTGGGTTCGCCATAAGGACCTTCAACTGTAACTCTCACCTTTGTAGATTTACCTGGGGAAGAAAGCAACCTATTGTATAAAGATCTAGTAATACCATCTTTGACTTTGCAAAAGAAAATAATACTACCCAGTTCTTCTTCAATAAACGTGAATGGATGACTCTGCCAAAAATATTTTGTATCCAAAAAATGAATAAAAGCATGTCCGCCGGGGACCGATTTCCAATATTTGGGCTTTTGAACTTGGACTTTTAAAGTTTCATCAGCTATCAAGGTAATATCGGCTTGTGGGAAACCAAAAGCAAATAATCTTGCAAGTCTAACCGCCCTATCAAAACTCCAAACGGCGATACTTGGAAGAACTAACCAAACATACCCTCTGTATTGGACATGATACCACAACCCAACTGTCCAAAATATGGCCAAGACAATATGGGCAACTAAAAATACTTCATACCATTTCCTTCTGAAATAAAGCAAAGCCTGAAACATAATTATACCACCACATACAATGGCAACAACGGCCCATATAAAGTTAGTTTCTGACATAACCAAATTGTAGTTGTCACCAAATAGATAGGAAAATGCTGCAGCATGAATAACAAACAATGCAAACATAATTCTTGCAAGATGTCTATGATAACCAACAAAAGTACTGTAATTGAGACCAACTATCCATTGCAAAAAGTTATTTCTGCCAGCAAATAAGAAAATCAAAGGCATCAACATAATACCAACCACTGCCGTTCTATCTCCAAGAATCTTCATATGGGCCAAGTACTGACTTTTATAGCGTACTTCATTCTCAATGGCCGGATAATTAATGGCATGGAGAACAATTACCAAGATATAAAAACCAAACACAATCATCGAATCAAACCTTGAAAGGATTAAATGAGAAACAATCTTGAATAATCGTTGTTCTTCTGCCTTTTTTCTTTTAAAAGTTGCTGGTGCCGAGATATACTTTCTCCATTTGTTAACGATAGGAGATGTCAACTTCTTGACAAAATTTGGAAATAAAACCTTTGTCCAATTAACTAATCCGATAACTAAAAGCATCAACAACCAATATCCCAAACATGCGGCACCATAGTATAAGGAGTTATCCAAATTGGCATAATACATATTGTACGTTTGTTGGTAAAGCATAAGAGCAGTTTGATTCAAAATAAACGGAGTTTCAAGGGGCGAAGATTTATTGAAGTTTTGAATCTGGTTCTTCGATTTAGCTTGTTGTAAATACAATTGAAGTGAATCATTAAACCAATTGTAGCTATCAAAATAAACGCCACGGGTACCACAAAAAGTAACAAGCCCATTGACAGCAGAAGGTGATGGCCCAACAGTTTGAAGACAACCTGCAACTGTGGCTAAATAATTTTTATTGGTGCAAAGACATTGATAATCAGTTGCTTCGATACAGAACGAAACAGTGTCGGAAATTTGATTATTACAGCTGTAAAAAGGTTTGGAGCCCTTGTAAAGAGTGAATGGAGAACCTACTGAAGCAGCGACCAAGGACCCATTCAAGGAAGTAATGATAAAAACAATGATATATTGTAACAATTTCATATTGAGAAGCAAATGTTATGCGGTTGTGGAAATGTTGATAGGATAATCAGTGTTACTGCAAAAAAAAAATTGCAACAAAAAAAAATAGAATAGAAAATGCAAAAAGATTGAACAAGGGCCCTTAACTAACACTATTTATAGCTCTGAGAACTCATTGATTACTAACTTGAATGAATGAAAACCTTTGTGAGTATATGTTACACTTGAATAATAAACCGGTTATATTACTATGTCTCCATTAGTTCTCAAATGGTGGTTCATTTACGTTTGACCACAAACTTTGGCCGTAAAAAGTCGTGCTTAATATTCTAAGCCTCTTATTAGTTATAATATCTATTTGGAGAGAGCTGTGGCTTAGAATATCATCATGTGATACTAGCAAATAAAGAACAATGTAAAAATCTTGCAGACTGAAACGGTTGAACTAAATGGTGATATATCGAAGCTATTGTTTTACCTAATAGTCGAGCTAATTGACAATAAAAAAAAAACCTACTAACCAGAATAAATTGGAACCAGTTGTAGTAGAGAAAAATATACTATGATAGCATTTATTTGGTCGATTTATTAATAAATAAAGAAGGGGAAAGTACATATTACAAACCATCTACAAGAAAAAAGGAATCACCAATTATAATGTGACAAAACTTAATAATCTTTGCTCCTATCTGATTAAATGGACTTACTTTAGTTTTAACCGATAAGGACACTTTCCTAATTAAGGACAGAGTCCATTCGAACAATGCCCAGCGTAAAATCTCAAAATACACTTTTTTCTACTCAAAAGTTTAACTTCTGGTAAGAACGTTAATGGACCAATTAAAATGATGCCATTTATGATACTTGAAGGTTTGCAGCAAAAAATATAGAAGACACAATCAAGAGATATAATAATACAAACCTGTCCCAATTAAGGATTCTCTATCAGTGCCGTGCGCTAAAATTTAAACTCGTGTATTGCCGTATTTTTTTATTGTTGCACCGGTTTTTCCCTGCCTAATACAATACACATAGTACAAACTCTATACTGTCGACATTATTAGATGCCAACGCTTTTGCTAAATACTTTTTTTCTACACCTATAAGAAAACGGCAGACGTAAAAGTTAATTTGAAAACCAACTCTTTATTGTGAGCCACGCCCTCATAGGGAAAACAAAGAAAATCCAGATTTCCTCTTGACGGGTTAACACCAACTAAGCCCATATTTGTAGCTGCTCATAAAAATCCACTCTTTTCCTTTCATCATTGTTAATGTTTTGCAGAATCTGATAACGTATCTCATCGACCATAGCGGGATGTCCACATGAAACAAAAGCAACAGATCCATTTGACTCAGATATTTCTTGTTTTATAATATCCTCAAGACAAGGTCTACCATGTATGAATTTTGCATGTGAAATAGTTGAAAGACTTGAATCAGTGTCGTTTGCACTTTTCGATAAACTCTCAGAACTTTTTGTGAACTTATCATTATCATGGTCCCCTAAATCCTTTTGCGTAGCCTGTGTAACGTAAATTGTAACTTCAATATTCGTATTTTTAAGATTGGCAAGCTCATTGTGAAACCACAGTAGCATATTACACTTTCTGATAACCCAAATTAATTCCAATCTCCGTTTGCACCCTTCTTCTTTTGACAGCTGTTGTTTGTTTGCAATATCCACAATTTCAGAATATATACCCGGAATCCCGTTTCCACCGGCAATAAAAACACAAGTATCGGCGTAACGAGCTGGAGTAGATTCTCCATAGGGGCCCTCCACACCGACCCTAATTGGCATACATCTATCAGGAGTATTCATCAACATTTGATACAAAGCACGCGTAATTCCAGCTTTGATTTTGCAATAACAAACAATGTGACCATCACTTACCGTGGAATCAACAAAAGTAAAAGGATGACTTTGCCAAAAGTATGCAGGTTTCAAAAAATGAATAAACACATGACCGCCAGCAATAGATTTCCAGTATTTGGGCTTAGGGATAGTTACTCTCAAAACAACTTCTTCACTATAGTCATCAGTTAGCAACTTGACCTCAGCAACTGGGAACCCAAAATAGATTAGTCTTATAATTCTTACAAGTCTATCAAAGCACCACACAGCCACCGTAGGGTAAACAAACCAAACATAACCAAAATCAACAACATGGATCCAAGTTCCAGCCACAAACAACGCTGCCATAACAATGTGAATCAACAAAAAGGTTTCATACCAATTTCTTCTAAAATAAAGTAGCGCTTGAAACAAGATGATACCTCCACAAACGGTTGCAATAACACCCCAGATCAAATAGGTTTCTTTCATATCCTGGGCATAAGTCGCCTTCAATCTGATAGTGTAGCATACGGCATGTATGACTATCAACATGAACATAACTCTGGCAATATGGCGATGATACGTCATAAAGGTGTTATAGTTCCAACCAGTTATCCATTGCAAGAAATTGTTCCTCCCTATCTACTATCTAGCGAAACCACAGCCAACTGTGGCCACAATACCTGTTCTATCAGCAACATATCTTATTTGAGCATCGTATTTGTTTAGTAGAAATGGATCTCCCTTGATAAATTCCATATTGATCAGATGAACTATGATCACCAAAATATAAAAACCGGCAATGATAATACTTTCAAACCGGGTGGGGATCAAAAAATCGAAAAACTTAAAGCATCTCTGCTCTTGACACTTTTTCTTGGTGAATGTTGCTGGTACAGAGATGTACTTTCTCCAAATACTGATTGGCGTATAGGTCAATTTCTTTGTCAATTGTGGAAACAAGAATTTACTCCAATAAAATAAACTGCTAGCACACATAACCAAGAGCCAATATCCTAGTAACGACGCACCATAGTAGACCGAATTGTCATAATTATTTAAATATTGCACATACGCAGCAGCATAAAGATCCAATTGTGCATTAGTGAATTTGAATGGGACCTTGAGAGGGACAGACTTATTAAAATTCTCGATTTCACTGGCATATTTACCATTGGCAATATAATTGGCAATTGCACTATCATACCAGTTGGAATCAACTTCAACATTCCCGTAATGAGCACAAAATGATACTAATTTTCGTTTTTGTTTGGTTGTATTCCTATGATTGTGACTCAAACAACCGGCATACGTGGCCAATGAGTTGGAATTTGAACATAAACAAGTATAATTCGACAGTTTACCACAAAACGTAATTGATTTTTTGATTTGTCTGTTGCAAGTGTAAAATCCTAGATAATCGTGATATCGTTCATAGGACATACTCATACCAGAAACATGGATAAGCGAAAACGACAACAATACCAAACAATAAAAGACTCTCATCCTTGTGTGTTATCTGTAGGTACGACTTTAGTAAAAGTAAAACTATCAAACAGAAAGGCATTCTGGATCAAAGGTAGAGAGAATTCTGGTGGTATTTATGTGACTGGCGATGAGGGATCCAATTAGTGACGCCTGTTTTACATTTGTCATCTTTAGTTGAACACATATTGCTCATGTTTTCGTTTATTGTAGACATTGTTCAAAATTCCATCTAAAATAGAAATAAGTAATTTGCTCTTTACACAAATGGGATTGAATGCATAAATTGGATCTTTATTTGTCGCATAGAAAGCCAAGGGTAGTAGTTGAGATGAAAACATCCCCTAATTAATTTTTTGAAGCATTTTTGTGAAGCTTTGGTTGTGTCTGACATCAGTGGTAATTTACCAGTGACTAAGATTGACCAGCTGCTGTAGTTACTTTGAAGCAGAAGGATTCATTTGCTAGTTGATATTTTCTATTCGTATAATTCAGGAACACACAAAAGAAAGGAAAGGATTCCTGACACTAAAAAATAAACAGTGAATCTTCATTGGTGGGAAATCAGTATTTTATCACTAAATTCCTCGACTTATTTTTTCCAAACTTGCCGAGATATTTTCCTTTTGTGGAAGATTGCCACTCAAGAACAGTTCTGAGCAAATATTCCATAACCAATCTGGGTTGACGATCCTGCACATTTCGTCATAATTCACACATTCTTAAAATTATGCACACATCCTTGAAATGTGTTAATATTCCCAACATTATCAATTATATGTGTTCAGAATTGGTTGCAAAGTTATCAACTCAATTCACGCTATATAAACCTTACAAATTCTCTACATTTTATATTTTTTTATATTGGCTTTTCTTTTAGAATCAATCAATACTTTTTTATCATTTAGATACATCTTTCATCTATTAATAGATTATCTTTCTATATATCAAAACACGACACAGTCACGTGCCAAAAAGGATATAAGAAGGAACTTCAGGGTTGTAGAGCCACATACTATGTGAATTGAAAGTAGCCAAGAAAAACAAAAAAAAAATACAAGTTTGCTTCCTTGTTGTAAGTTTGGTAGTATCAAGCAACACTAGAATATAATGAATCAGATTGGTTGAGTACAATTTGGAAGTTATTGCCTCGAGACAACTGTAGCTTCAAAGTTCATTCGAAGGAAAGCAAAACTCCAATAGATTAGACAAAATATTAATATTGATATTGCAAAATGGTTGGACTGGTTTGAATGAACTCTCCCAAATGATTTTCTTTGGACTATTATGAGACTGAAAATTTTTATATATTTCAGACACTTAAATTAGCGTCCCGCTAATAAGTTGCGTAGTTAAAATTTCTACATAGAAAACCCTAAACCTATGTAAAGCATTGGTAAAATTTATGCTGCTTTATAAGTATGTTAATAAAAAGATGATTTCATAAATGTTGGTTTCAGGGGCTTGGGTAGGAGCACTTTCTTATCAGCCACTCTTCCTTCTAATTATTCGTATTTTGCTATTTTTTTTTGAGCTCGTGTGGGGTTCGGTCTCTGTTAGATCATCATCTCCTCCACACACTTAAATCTTTGAGAGATATCGGACAAGAAAAAAAAAATTCAATATATGTAAATAATAAACTTTTTTTGCAGGGCTACCTTGTTTATTATATTATTTTACAATCAGTGGAGCTATTGCCACTATGCTTATAGATAATAAGAAGCTCAATTTGTTGGAAACACAAACAACCAACACCGAGAAAGAATTGCAAGAAGTTGACGGTGAAGATGAGATTTCTTACGACACAGAGGATTTGCTGGCACCTCCTACACCATCAACCATTTATAATTGGAGAATTGTTATTATTGCAATAACAGCTTCATTTGCTGCAGTTATTGTGGGTTATGATGCTGGGTTTATTGGCGGAACAGTTTCCCTAGCCTCGTTCCAGGGTGAATTCAAAATGAACGAATTGTCCCCCTCACAGAAGACCGAGATCAACTCCAACGTCGTGTCTGTTTTCCAGGCAGGGGCTTTTTTTGGGGCATTATTTTTTTACCCCATTGGGGAAATCTGGGGAAGAAAATTAGGTTTAATATTATCTGCGTTCTTGTTAGTTTTTGGTGCTGGTATTTCTCTTGAGGCTAAGCACTCAACAGGGTTGGCATCAATATATGCCGGAAGAGTAATCACTGGTTTGGGTGTTGGTGGGTGTTCTGGTATGGCTCCTATATACATCAGTGAATGTTCTCCAGCAAAAATAAGAGGCAAGCTAGTAGGCATGTGGGAGATGTCGTGGCAGATTGGTGGTATAGTTGGCTATTGGATTAATTATGGAGTTTTGCAAAATCTACCCCCAAGCAGAAAACAATGGTTAATTCCATTTGCAATTCAGTTGATTCCTTCAGGAGTTTTCTTTATTGGAACAATTTTCATTCCTGAATCGCCACGATTTTTGGTTTACAAAGGTCAAATTGATAAAGCTAAGGTAAATTTGTCACAATTGAGAAGTATCCCTACAGACCATCCATACTCAGTTTATGAAATGGAAAATATAATTAAAGATGTTGAAGATAAGAAGCTGAAGTTAGCAAACGACGGGTTTTTTGCACCTATTTTGAAACTCTTTCTTTCTAAAAAGTTGTTATACCGTTTGTTGTTGTCAACATCTTTGTTTCCTATGCAAAATGGAGCAGGTATCAACGCAATCACCTATTACAGTCCTGCTATTTTTGCATCATTTGGAATAACGGGACTGAAAGCTGGATTGTTGTCTACAGGTATTTTCGGGATATTGAAAGCTTTTGCGGCATTGGTTTGGATGTTTTGTATTGTCGACCGGCTAGGAAGAAGGACAGCATTAATATATTTCTCGTTTCCTTGTTCAATATGTATGTGGTATATTGGTGCCTACATAAAGATTGCCAAACCCGGTTTAAGAGTGGCAAATGGTGACACACACCAAGACGCCGGTGGAAAAGCAGCACAAGCAATGTTATATATTTGGACGATATTTTACGGCTCTAGTTGGAATGGTACACCCTGGGTTATCAACTCTGAAATATTCAGTCAAGAAGTGAGAACATTGACTCAGGCAATAAACTCAATGTCTAACTGGTTCTGGGCTTTTATAATGGGTCGGTTTTCAGGTGAAGCTGTTAAAGCCATTGGCTACAAATTCTATTTCATTTTTGCAACTTGCATGGCGGTGTTTCCAATTGTAATTTTCTTTTTATATCCAGAAACAAAAGGAGTGCCATTGGAAGCAGTTGATTATTTGTTTGAGGTTCCTGCTTGGAGAGCCAGACCTTATGCTATGGCAAAATACCAGAAAGAATACCAAAAACAGAATCTATCTACAAGCATACCCGAGGAACAATTGGAAAAACGTTTAGACTAGACCCCACATATGGTTTTGACAACTTTATCTTTTACTTTATTTTTATTTTGAATAGAGACTACGAGATCAGTGATTAGATTTATTATTATTATTATTCTTTGTATTTATTATGTATATAAAACAACACATGAAATTGTCTTTTTTCTGTACTCCAAACTAATCGGCTGGCCCTTTTTTTTTTGCAACACACATGATCTTTATTTTGGTTGTTGTTTTAATGATTTAACAATGCCTCCGAAGAAAGGGTTAACCCAGGAAGAGAAATTGTCAGCACTCTTAAACTGGTTTCAATCAGATCATATGTTTTACACTCTAAAAGAAATAGAATCAAAAGCAAGCAAACAATGCAAAATACCACCCATGCAAATGAAAGAACTAGTGTTGGCCCTAGTTGAAGAAGGATTAGTAGAGCAAGATAGATGTGGAACCACAAACCTATACTGGAGTTTCCCATACTTACAACACAAAAAGCAGCAAGAAACCCACGATCGTTTGAACCGGACTATTGCTAATTTAGAAACGGAAAGAGATAGTTTAATTTGCCGATGCAAAGACGAAACTGGTGTACGTAATCAAACCCACGAGAGGGCCAGTAAAATCCGGTTTTGTGATCAGTCACTGGAACGGATAGACTCAATACAAAGTCAGTTGCAGTCGCTTAAAGATTCGGAATCTGTGGAGAATTTGGTAACGAGCCTTGCCTTCTTCAGTGATTCTATTGACGATATCATTTGTTATTTAAGTCGCCAAACAGGGCTTACAATGACAACTTTGAAGACAGAATTTGAACTTCCTTTAGAATTTGAAGAAATCCGTCCAGGAACCACAAAATAGCCTTTAGCATATGTCAGAGGGGTTTCTTAAATATTTTTTTTGACGGAGATTAAAAAAGAACATAGATTTAAAGATAATGGTTTGTTTTTGTAGCATCTCCGTACGAATTGACATATAAACTTTTGTTTGCTTACTATTTTCACAAGCTCATCAGATTCTCAACCCCACACACATGTCAATCACCAAAAAAAAAAAAAATACCACAATGGGGCAAAAAAATCAGCACTATATTTACACATGCTAAATATGAACGAAAAAATTCACAACAAAAATGATCTATTTAAAACTAAAAACGGACATGAATCTTGAAGATATGAACTGATTTTTTATTTTGTTTTTTGCCACTTCCTTGTCTATTATTTTACTCAGCTATTCACTCTTTATCATAAGAAGATTATAAGTTGTATTGTTTTATTTTTGATTGAAACAACGGGAGGCTATTATATATAAAGCGTTGTTGCTAAAGTTTTCTTTTCTTTTCCTTGTCTTTTATATTAGTTTTACCAGATTCCTTCCAAAAACTATTCATTACCGCAACTTTTAGAAGAACATACTTACAATGGATTCAATTTTCCCTTCCAAAGTTGAGTACAAACAAATTGATACTTTTATTGCTTTGTGTGACGGACTTATTTATGATACCACTGTTGACGAGATCAAAGATGTTATAGCTCCTGATTTCCCACAGGAAAAGCTTCAAGAATATGTCAAAACATTTACCAGACCATCGCAAACACCAGGGTTTAGAGAAGCTATTTACGACACCATCAATTCCAACACCACAAATGCGTCAAGATCATTCGGTATTTTATGTAACATTTTAGGATCAAGGATATTGGCACCTACATTGACCAACTCATTGACTCCCATTAAAGATATGACTTTGAAAGAACGTGAAACTTTATTGGCATCATGGCGTGACTCCCCCTTGGCAGCCAAGAGAAGATTGTTTAGAGCAATATGTGCCCTTTCTGGTACAACAATTGTTAGATTGGCCAGTGAATTACATCTTAAAGCAATTCATTTCCCACAAAGAGATTTGCGTGAAACTGCTTACGAAGGTCAAGTCATAGATCCATTCAGGTACGATTTTATGGAGAAACCAAGCTTTGAAGGTGCAGAGATCTACTTGCCTGACATTGATGTTATTATCATTGGGTCTGGTGCTGGGTCTGGTGTTGTGGCACACACTTTGGCCAACGATGGTTATAAAACCTTGGTTTTAGAAAAAGGAAAGTATTTCAGCGCTTCTGAGCTTCAGTTTGATGACCATACTGGTGTCAAACAATTGTACCAAGGTGGTGGCGCAGTTGCTACTTTGAATCAACAAATGCTTATTCTTGCTGGATCAACTTTCGGAGGTGGTACCACAGTTAACTGGTCTGCCTGTATCAAAACCCCATTCAAGGTTCGAAAAGAATGGTATGACGATTTCGGAGTCGAGTTTGCTGCAACTGACTCTTATGATAAGGATCAAGACTATGTTTTCAAACAAATGGGCGCATCTACTGACGGAATCACGCATTCGTTAGCCAACGAAGTTATTATGGAAGGTGGTAAAAAGTTAGGTTATGCAAGCAAAGAAATCAACCAGAACAGTGGTGGACACCCACACCACCCTTGCGGATTTTGCCATTTGGGATGCAAGTATGGTATCAAACAAGGTTCCGTTGTCAATTGGTTTAGAGACGCAGCTGCCAATGGGTCTAAGTTTATGGAACAAGTCAGAGTGGTAAAAATTCTTAACAAAAATGGTATTGCATACGGTGTTTTGTGTCAGGATGTTGCTACTGGTGTAAACTTTACCATTACTGGTCCTAAAAAGTATGTTGTTTCTGCTGGTTCCTTGAATACTCCAACAGTATTGGCCAATTCTGGATTTAAGAACAAAAATATCGGTAGAAACTTGACGTTGCATCCAGTAACTACTGTTTTTGGTGATTTCGGGCGAGAAGTACAAGCTGACCATTTCCACAACTCTATTATGACAGCAGTATGTACCCAAGTTGATGATTTGGATGGCAGGGCCCACGGAGCAAAGATCGAGACCATTTTGAACGCCCCATTTTTGCAAGCTGCTTTCTTACCATGGAGAGGAAGCAATGAGTTCAGAAGAGATTTATTGCGTTACAACAATATGGTTGCCATGTTACTTATCACTCGTGATAGCACTAGTGGTACCGTCAAGGGCGATCCATACAGACCGGATGCATTATATGTCGATTACACTATCAACAAATTTGACCGTAATGCACTTTTGCAAGCTTTGTTGATCACTGCTGATATGTTGTATATCGAGGGTGCCAAGAGAATTCTCAGTCCACAATCATGGGTGCCAATATTTGAATCAAATGTTCCCAAAGACCAAAGAAGTATTGATGACAAGGATTATGTTGAATGGAGGAAAAAAGTTGCTGGTATTCCATTTGATCAGTATGGTGCTGCATACGGATCGGCTCATCAAATGTCATCCTGTCGTATGAGTGGTAAGGGTCCAGGCTACGGTGCTGTTGACACTAATGGTAAATTGTATGAATGTTCTAATGTTTATGTAGCCGATGCCAGTGTGTTACCAACTGCATCTGGTGCAAACCCAATGATTTCAACAATGACAGTTGCCAGACACATTGGTTTGGGCTTGGCTAAAGATTTGAAAACCAAAGCAAAATTGTAGGTTCCAAACAAAACAAAACAAAAAAAAAACTAAAATCGTTTGCAGAAGCTGGGCTTTTTTTTACGTTATATATATATGTATACATTACGTATATAAATTATAAAGAATGTTGTTATTTTGAAATAGAAAAGTAGAAGAAAAGTGCAAGTTGTTGATCCTGCCATTAAACATTTTTGAACCATGATGGATCCTGTTCAACTAGTTCTATTATTGGTGGGATCAATCAATTGAGCTCAAATTTACAAAAAGTAATTAATGATTGGTAGCGCTGATGTAGTTTGAAAATAGAAATAACGAAATGATTGTAACCCCTATTTTATCATAGAATGAAACTTCATGAATATACCAAAAACTAGATTGCTGAAGTTTGCGATGCTAATTTATGGAGTTGTTTACCATGTTATCAGATTGACAACAGTTTTGTTGAGCTTTTTTCTAGTATCAAAAGACTATTATATTTGCAGAACCCCCTTTATAGGTTTTCCGTACAACAAATATGCCTTATAGAGAAAATAAAATAATAAATACAAATAGAGTGCCAACAAAAAACGGTTGTCAATGCCGACATAGATTGCCAATTAAAAGAAAACACTAGACCAACTTTATTATGAAACTCAAGGAAAATTAAGTTACCCAAAAAAAAAATCAGATGACCACTTTACGTTAAGTAAATCACTAGACTGTTTATTCTTATTCTTCCGAGTTCTATTAAACTCTATCCAGCCCACCATTGAGTGATATAACTAGGTCACTTTTAGAAGAACAAGGATTTAAAAAGGTTTATTTCTTTTTTTTTTTATTTCTTTATTCGTTAATTTCCTCAGTTTTATTTTTTGCATAGTGAAGGACAATATCCTGATTTGTGTAATATAATTTATAATCATAGTCTAGCCCCAGCCTTCTTCCGTCGTCAGCACTAACAAAAATTCAAAGAGCTTAGTGACCATTTTTTGCTATCTTTTTGTTTTTTATTCTCCTCTTTTTATCAGCTCTCCTTTTACTACTTATTCCGGAATCATGAAAGACTATTTAGCCATGTTTCAAGCCTATTCTCATCAAATATCTAAACTGAAATCACATTTCTTTCCTTCCTTCCTTCAAATTAACTTAATAAAGACTGTATATAGGTGGATAATTAATTTATTTTCTTTTTTCACAATCCAATCCCTGTGGTACACGACCTATCCTGAAAATACTTTGAATTTCTTTTTCCTTTGTTGTGCGGTTTTTTAGTTGCCAACTATAGTAAACAACAAAATAGGAGGAGGAATGTCGTGTACTGAACTTGGTGGTCTATTACCCATAACTATTGGTAAATGTCGTATTCACGTAAAAAGAGCAAAGTTTTTTTTTTTTTCTGTGAGTGACACAAACAGTTAATTCCATCCACGCCATCCACACGCCCTACCAACACTCACACACACAACACATATTATTCTCAAATTTGCACGCTGACTCAGTTTGTAAGACAGGGAGAAGAAAAAAGTTTTTTTTCATCAACAAAGAAAACTATATATTCATTACAAAAATTTTTTTTTGTCCTTTTTTTTTTTAGGTTGTTCTTCAGTCCACTGACCCATCACCTATACCTCCTACCTCCTCCGACCCCAACCCACCCTTTTACAATGGATAAGGAGTATCAGGAGTACCAGATAAGTGACATGCCCTCCTTTATTGGATGGGCTTGCCACGGAATTCTTAAACAGAATAGGACAACGAGTGAGTTTTTATTGAACTCTACTCAGTCTTTGCTATTCTCTACACGTTTATCAATCCCAACTATACTTGCTGGTTTGGAGTACATAAATCAACGTTTCTCAAACAAAGAAATCTACCATTTGCAGGATCAAGAAATTTTTCAGATTTTGGTGGTTTCATTTTTGTTGTCAAACAAGATGAATGACGATGCTACGTTCACAAACAAGAGCTGGGAACAAGCAAGTGGTATCCCACTTTCCGTGCTCAACAGAGAAGAAAGAGAGTGGTTGAATGAAGTCAAGTTCAATTTGGCAGTCACCAAGTATGAAGCAAACATTTCCGTTTTGGATCAATGTTGGAAGACATGGGTCAACAAGTATGGCAGCTGTCATTCTGAACCACCAAGTTCTCCTACTTACTACACACCAGAAGTTGATGCCTATTACTATAGTAGCCACCATCATTCATACTCTTCTCCAATCAGCTACCTGCAGCATTCTTATTCAAACCCATATCCACAACATCAACAATGCAACTATCAATACCAATATCAACCACAGTACCAACCTACTTACCAACTGCACACTCAGTATTTAGTGCCACAACCACCACCACCACCTCCTCCATCCTATTATGATCCAGCAATTGTTAGTGTTAATTATGGAGGGTTTATTTACACCTGAGAATAATATTGGTCAGTCCAAGACATTGTGTTCATCCTTTAATTTTTAGAGTCAAGTTTTTTTTTGATTTTTTTGATTTTTTTTTTTAATCTTTGTTTATGGTTTGTCTTTCCGCTAACGCTTTTGCACTTGTGTATTCATTTGCTTAAGTCGTTGCTATTATTACTACTACTAGTACTACTCGATTATTATTATTATTATTATGTGTATATGTTTTTTTCGATTTTTTTTTCATATATTATAATTATTTAGTAATCTACTTAATTTTGAACTTGTTCTTTGAAATCATCATCTTCGTTTTCTTTTTCTTCTTCTTCCTCCTCTTCTTCGTCCTCTTCTGCAACTACTCCACGTTCCTTATCCAACTCCTCAGCTGCTTTAGTAAAGTCAATTACTTTACCCCTTGTTCTTCTGCCAGTAGTTATAATATTGGATTCATCAATTTCCAACAATTCATCTTCCTCTTCCTCCTCATCTTCTAGTTTCCCTTGTTCATAGTCATCATCTTCATCATCTTCATCATCATCGCCTTCTTCATTATTTTCGGTTTTAGCATTCTTTTCTTTGGCTTCTTCTTTTTCTAACTCTTTGTCCTCTTCATCGTAGTTTCTTCTTCTCCTCTTCTTTTTTTTGTCTGTTGATGGTTCAACAGCTCTTTTCTTGGATTCTTCTGAGTTGGTAAGAGATTCTTTTTCGGTATCTTGCTCCTCTTGTGGCTTAGATTCAATTGGGGGTTCTTCAATAGGTTTAGATTCGTCTGACATAATTTGTGGGCTGTAGCAATTTGATTTATGCACAGAGTAACTACTGAATTGCTGTCGATTTTTCATGAAAGTTGTTTTGGTTTCAATTCATAATACACAAGAAAAAATAAACTGAGTGAAAGTCGCAGCACCCATATACACGACCTTGTCAATAAGTAGTTGAATTGGGTCCATAAGGCAGTTGAGGGAATGGTTGTATAAAACCAGATTGATATTCACATAACATAGTATGTCGAAGAATAATGGTTTCAGTCAATAGATAATCTCCTAACAAATTGAGTCAAAATTAGTTTAATGAGAGACTTTTGAATCTGCAGTGTACAGATTCGTCACCAATCCATGTCAAGCCACACTTGAACACTCATACATTACTTTGCATAGACACCACAATATTGTTCATGTAAATAATAGTCAAAAACAGAATTAAAGAAATTATTTCAAATCAAATACAGTTCTTGAATGTTGTAGATAATAAGAAAAAATTATTTCAAATAGCCTGGCTTTAACTGCACTTGTTGTTCGACTAGGAATCCCGGATT
The DNA here is from genome assembly GCF_000182965.3 of Candida albicans SC5314. NCBI lineage: Eukaryota > Fungi > Ascomycota > Pichiomycetes > Serinales > Debaryomycetaceae > Candida > Candida albicans. The sequence goes on along the minus strand of NC_032096.1, from coordinate 1,575,660 downwards.
ACAAAATTTAAAACAAACAATTACCAGTAAATCAAATCAAAGGTCTTTGTTATAGGTGTGTTGTGTTTTGTTTTGTTTTGTTTTGATTTTTTTTTGAATTTTTGACGAAATGTTTAGCATTTATAGTCAACAATAGAACCGAAATGGCAACTATATGCTGATTCGGTTTGGTGTTCTGTATTTACACCCTGTTAACTTCGTTTTCCTTTCAAAACTTATTCGTATTATAACTCTAACAATCCAGTAGATTAACAAAGAAAACTCTAAATTGTATAGGGCTTAACAAAAAGAGCAATTTAGAGTAACCCAGCCCAGCTGAAGTGCCTAGATAACGACTATGACACTTTCGTGTAATCTTCCTTTAGTTTGTCCTAGATAACCCAAATAATTGAGGTCTGCATAATGTGTACTTCTCAATAACTTACAACTGTTACATATTACAAACTATAACTTGATTACCATAGTGTTCACTACATAAGACTTACAACACTTTTCGAAAGCATTGTTCTGTTTATTTGATTTGTCAAGACCATGTCAAAATGTGTGATGAATTGCAGGGATATTTAAGAGAGAGAGAGAAAAAGGGTAATTAGTAAGGTTAATCAAAACCTTGATTTGTTTTGATTTTGTACGCGATATGAGCTTATTTATTTTTTTCAGTTTTTAGTTGTTTTCGTTTAAATAGTGATTTGAAATTACTTTTCGTGAACACAACCGACTCTTCTTTCCCTGAGATCACTTCCTATTATATAATTACCTAGTCTTATTCCTGACTTTGATTTGTATTTAATATATTTCTCTTTATCCTCTCTTTTTTTTTTATTTTTTTTAAAATAGTCGTCTTCATACTATGCCACCCATTCCTCTATATCTTAAAATAAATGGATTGCATACTGATGCAAATGATAATCCACCTCATATCACTGAAGTTTCAACTACAGAAATCAAGTTTAACGAAAATACATATGAGTTTGCAAAAATATTTGGGGGATCAACTACTGCTTACCCTGAATTAATCGACGATAAATCAAGTTCATGTGTCGTGTTGGTGGGACCCACAGGAAGTGGTAAGACAACCCTTTTGAAGCAATTGATAGCTGCAAAAGTGAAAAATTTTGAAACACAAGCATTTATTAGTTCATTCGAAATTACAAAGCTTAGAAAAATTAATGATTTGGTAGACTCGGCATCTGAATTTAAAAAACTTCAACTCAGCAGTTTGGAAAGCACCTTGAAAAGAGCCAAGTATACACCTGATGCCTTAAAATTGATTATGAGCAGAAGATCTACTCAGCCAACTGAACTGCATCCCAACTCATCACGTAGCTGTCTTGTGGTTACCTTCTATTACCAAAATACTAGAACCACATTTGTTGATCTGATGGCAACTACTACTTCAAATGCCTTTGCAAATTCAGAAAATGCATCAATTACCCAATTGATAGTCAACCACAAAAATGTTAGCAAAGCAGATGACTTGATATCCAACTTCATTTCCAAAAACCAGAAATTGAAAGTTGTGTTAAACTTGGACCCTTATGGAGACTCAGCTTTCATTGATTCGAGCTTGAAAGACGTTTCAGATTTTGTCAAAATCTTTGAACCACCAGCTAATTCTCCTGTAAACTCCTTGGCAAAAACAAACAATGACACTGTTACCAAGCAAGTTAGAAGAGTCCCCAGTTACACCAGACCTACTTTGTCTTCCAGTCGCCATAGTCCCAAAAACTTGTCGAAAAGATCAAGGATTAACAGTAACAGTCCTGATAAGATGACACTTAGCAAACGAGTTAGATTGAAAAACAGTCCCTTGAGTCAATCAGTTGATTCAAATCCTTTTATTGAAAAAAACTCGAAAATCTACTTGAAGAATTTAGCTCTGAGAACTTCAAGCACTGATACTCTTACCGATAGTGACTCTCATCACGATTGTTGTTTACAAATTGAAACCTTACAAAATGAAAAACGAGTATTACACAAAAAATACGTTGATTCAATTAAAGATTTGAAACAAGATTTTCTTGCATTTAAACAAGAAGCAGCTGGGATCATCAACGTGTTGAATGATTTAGATGCACAGCTTTCTGAACTCAAGCAGAAACAAATTGATTTAGAAAATACCAAAAATGACCAAATCAAGGAATTGGTTAGTGAACATGAATTGCAAATTGAGAAAATTTCAAAAGATTTGACTGAAAAATTCAAATTGGTGGAAACACAATTGCTTTCCAAACATGAATCGCATGTCCAGCAATTTACCAAAGAATTGATTGCTGAATCTGAATCCAAACAGCAAGTGGAAGAAGAGTTGGAGAATTTGAAAACCATCCATGCTAAAGATTCCGTCAGAATTTTGGAATTGGAAACCCAGTTAAGTGACGCAGCAAAAGAGAAAAGCGAATCTGATTATAAGCTTACTGACACGTCTGAAATTGTCAACGATTTGAAAAGTCAAATTGAAACTCTCAAAGCAAACTTGAACAAACTGGAAGAGGAACGGGAAATTCAAAATAAAAAACTTGACCAAGTATCAGAATTGAAGGAGTTGAAAGAATTGAAGGTAGAGGAATTGTCCAATAATCTACTGAAATTACAACAAGAATTACACCGTAAAGAAATTGAACTGAATGAGCAGTTGGAAAAATTACACGGAGTTTCTGCTGATAAGGAAAAACTGTTGCAACAATCAATTGAGCAATCCAAAATTTACATAAACTCATTGAAGGACCAAAATGCAAAGACCGATAGAAATTGGGAAATAAAATATGGAACTCTTGAACAAAACCAACAAAAATTAGTGGAAGAACATTTAGCAAATAGACAAAGGGATCAATTGGAGATTGAAAAATTAGTAAAGAGCAAAACTGAACTCGAAGCCGATAACCAGGCATTAAAGAATCAGTTGACAGAGATTTCTAAACAGTTTTCAACCCTAGGTGTTGAATCTTCTGAGTTGAAAAAGCAGCTTGAGGAAACTCAAATCAAGTATGATCAAGCTGAAATCGTTCATCAAGAATTGAAAGCTCAAATTGAGAAATTACTCAAAGAGTCTGCTGGCAAAGATGGACAGCTTAAGGAATTGAATCAAAGTCACGAGAAGTTTGTTAATGAGTTGAAGAATGAACACGAAAAACAAGTAAAGGAAACTAAAGATCAGACTATCAAAGAAATGGAGGAAAAACATCAACAAGCAATCAAGGAGATTGAGGACTCGCACAATGAAAACATTAAAGAAATCAACAATGAACACGAAAACAAAGCAAAGTGTATAATTGACTCTTTAAATGAGGAAATTGAAGAATTGACTTCTCAACTTAAAAATGCCGAATCGGAAAAGAATACATTACAGTCATTAAAATTGGAGTACGAAAACGAAATTATTGCTTACAAATCCAAGATTGATCAATTGGAAAAAGAGTCAGCAGAAAACTTGAAAGATTATGAAGCCAAGTTGCAGTCGATGAAATTTGACTTGGAATCTGACCTAGCGATTGAAAAACAATTGAGAAAAGATGATGGACAAGATTTTGAAAATCAAATTGAAAAATTAAATCAACTAGTAACGGAAAAGGATTTACAATTGAGTGAAAAAGATGAAGAAATAGCTTCCATTAAAAAATACATGGAGGAGTTGGAAGATACGAAAGCAAAATTGGAAGAAAAGTCTACTACTCAAAATGGGATGAAACTGTTGGACAATAGTCTTACCAAAAAGCACGCCGCTGTTGTCGCTGAATTGAGCGGTAAGATTACTAACGGTGATGCTGACATTGATGGTGACAACGAACCTCTTGACGGAAATGAAGATGGTACTAATATGGCGATTACATCATCCATCAATAAAAGAAACGTTTTACAACCATTATTGAATAATACTACTTCGCCATTGAAAAAAGCCAATTCCAACAATTCAAAAAACGATGAATCTACATCTCCAAAGTTTGAAAGTCCTGATTTGGCTACAGTTGATTAAAAGTCTCTTAAACTTTCTTCTTGACTTTTTTTTTATATAAAAATAATATACTTTCTTGTTTTTGTTCTTTATTGATATACCCCTCTGAACTTTTCTAATATATATGTATATGACATACTTACTTTCTTATTTTAAAACCATCATTCCAAACACTATACTGGTAAACTGTTTTTCATCTTCATGATCATAATTCGTAGAGCACTTGGGATCTCTTTAAACAGTTCTTCTGTCAGTCAAGTATCGGGCAATAGAACCAACACCAGTCACCTCAATTGTCTTCTCAAACCAATTCAATAACAATCCACCTTGCTTCTGTCCATAAGGACTTGACATGTTATTATATAAATATTTAACCAAAACATCTTGTTGTTCACTACTCAACGATTTGACGAATCCAGTCAAATCATTCAAATTGTTATTATTACGAATTGAACACAACACTTCAAATACAGTCTTTGAATGTAATTCTTTTGTACTCAGGTCAGCCACATACGGAACATTGTCTAATGCCAAGCTCAATGCTTGTTGAAACTGTCCTGATGATAAATTAGATCGGATTTGATTGGCAACTTGTTGGACTTGTTCATTGGTAGTTGGAGGAATATCAGTTGGAAGCAAGTCTTCCTTTGTTAAATGGGCGTCTGGTTCTAATGCATCAATATCTATGCTTCTCCAATCTTCAGATACCATTGCTATTCTAGTATTATTATTGTTATCGTTGTTGCTTTATTCGTATCGTGAATTGCTAGTGTGAAATTAATACATTTTGTTCTAGGCTATACTTTTTTTTGGTGGTTTTTTTTTTGAAGTGTTGATTCTCGCTATTGTGCAATTTCAACCGAAGCCAAAGTCTCTTACTTTTTGTGTCTATATACATATACATGGGTGCTATTACTAGCTATTACATTCAAATAAATAAATATCGTGTTTCAGATTTCTCTTGATTCTATATCTCTTAAAATCCAGGTGGATTGTTAGACCCTTTTGGTAGTAATGCCATAAATTTGTAAATGCTACCCATTTGCTCGCCATCAGTAAGTCTTCTATATGCACCATATATCTTATCTTGTACTTCTGGGTCTTGTTCATTCTTTTTTAATACTTGGTCAATTCTATATCCTATTCCGATATTGTGCAACCAGTCACCTTGCTTGAGTGGGCCATAAATATCAACTATTCCTTCAGTCAATTGCTTCAAGGCTTGAAAGTCCACGTCGATTGATAAATCAACTTCACCAGGGTTCCAAAACGGAGAAACAAATTTGTGTTGATAGATTCCACGTAAGGAGTTCTCTGGAATCTCATTCTCAGTCCCATAATCTATTACTAATATTGCCCCTTTATCATTACTGTCACTCAACAACTTTGCCATTTTCATGATATATAGTTCTGCATCCGGACAAATTTCAATTCTAGTACCCACAGGTAAGTCTCGATATCTTTTACTGATTTGTGGGATCATTGAAGAGGGTGTTTCTTTTGGTGCAATCGTCAAATGGAATTCAGTATCTAACGAGTCGTCCGTCTCAAATTTATTAGCTCCCCTGGCACTGGTCGACTCTTCCAATTTGGGTTGAGTGTTGTTGACACTGGGTGTGTGCTCAACCACTAACTCTCTCCATCCCTTCTCTTCACGGATAAAACTTTTTATAGGTAAAGCATCAAAGAATTCATGAGCTACTATAAAGTTTGCCACATTCTTATCACCTTGCTGGATATCTTTCTCAGTATCAAACCAAATTATATCATTATTCCACTTTGTAGCTGATCTATTATATCCTTCTCCAGTGGTTTCCATAGGATCTTCGGGGTTACATAATAATTTCCATTGTTCTTTACGTAATACATGTGATGCTTCAATTAATGCAATTTCAATTTTTGGTCGCTTTTGGTCACTGGGTAACAATTTTTCGACAAACTTATTGAATGTTTTCATGATGTCATGGATCAACGTACCTTTACCAGGACCAAATTCAATAAACCTAATTGATTCTGGATATTTTTGCTGCTGCCAAATACTGAAATACCAAATTCCAATCATCTCTCCAAACACAGAGGAAATCTCGGGAGACGTAATAAAATCACCTGTCCGCAAATTTAATGGGTCTCTGGTTGTATAATAGCCAAACTCTGGATGTGTTAAACATTGTCTCATGTAGGTGCTCAATGGAATAGGACCAGTTAATTTGATTGTTTGGCGAAAGAAATCACTAAGGTTTTCAACTTTGACTGGTTTTGAATCTTGTGACGCTGGCTCAGGGAATTGAGAAAACTTTCCTAAATTCTCACGAACATTGTAATCTCCCTTAATTTGCCCTTCTAGTTTTGATATTTGCTCTTGAATTATCTTTTTGGCATCTTCGTACTCTTCTTTCGTGAACTTTCCAAAGTACAAATCATCGGTATGTGGAGGTGGAGACGATGAAGAATTGGCTTGAGGTTCCTTTTTAGTTTCCAGTATTCGCAAATGCGAGTTTGAAAATGCTCTTGTAATTGAAATATTTCTAAAAAGTTTTCTATAAGATTGCCGTGCTATCATTGCTGGTGGGAGATAGTATTAC
>NC_032096.1:1473778-1568922 GCF_000182965.3 Candida albicans SC5314 | reverse complement strand
GAAATAAAAACTATGTCTGGTTAAACAAAAATAAAGAACGTAAACTAGGTAGCTACACCAAGAAATTTCTCACTTTGCCTTTGTTGGGGATGATGATCTTGAACGAGATGATGGTTCTTGCAAATCTTCAGTTGACCCATTTTCAAAACTCTTGGCCAAGTCTTTAACTGACGATTTTCTGCCCAAACTAGGTGCAAATTTAGGTGGTGGGGTTGATGAAAGATCATTTAATGACTGGTTGCTGGGTGATTTATCGTAAATAATGTCATTAGAGGGACGGTAAGTAACTGGCGTGGATGTAATTTTCTTTGATTTTTCGTTCCCTTCTTTGCTCTCTTCCTTGGATACAACGGTCCATTTCTTTTTCTTGGGAGAGTTTGATCTTTTCAATCCCAGTGATGACGACTGAGTGCCCAGTCTTGAAGGGGTTGGCGACGCTTCAGCATCATAAAATTCATCAGCATCTGTTTTCTGTTGTGGCTCCAGTGTTTTAGTTTGATTCTTCACCGCACTTTGTAACCTGGATTCCAACCTCGATTTCGACTTTGCAATCGCTGCTGCATTGTGTCCCTTGTTTGACTTGATCGATTCACTGCGTGTCAAACTGCTGTTTCGAGAAACACTTGGCGATACACTGGCCACGGCTGACCTGGTGGAACTTTGTCTTCTCAACTCATTAAATATACTTTGCTTGTTCTCGAATAAGTCATCCATTAACGTGACCTGGAATCTATCGTTCAAGTAACTGCTTTCGGAACTGTTCAAACCATCAGTTTTTGGTCTCAAAACCAAAGATCCAAACTCCTTGCTCAATTTGCGTTGAAATCCACCTGCCAAATCTTTGTCTTGAGTACCAACAATACTCACTAATCTGCTCAAGTGCGTCAATATGGCATCCAACGTTGCTAAATTGCATTTTGGCAACTCTGACAAAACATTTTGTAATCCATTGACTCTCGATTTTGTTTGGGATTCGTCATGGTAGTTTGTATAGAGTAATTTGATCACATCGTAGTTGTTGTATGGAATGATCGAGTCTGGCAACTCCATAAAGTATAACTTTAAGATATTGGTTATAAGCAACGGATGCGACTCTTTCAAGATGGACATGATCTCATTAGGGTCTTGCACTCCGTTCAACTGCGACCTCAATTTATGCACATTCGAAAGATGCACCGGCTGAGTCCAAAGGTTGATTCTCTCCTCATCGTTTTTCAAATCGGGATACACACTGTCCAATTGACTCAAGATGCACTGAATAATGTACGGAACAACTTTTTTATCCAATCTGGATTTGACACTCAAGTCAACACCAAATGTCTGATTGATATTTGAATCGTAGTAGTTGTCATATAAGACCACCTTAGGCTTAAATCTCCCTGTCCCGTAGTTTTCAATCAAGAACTTCAAGTCGTTCACAGGATTGATTGTCTCTTCCAACAACACCAAGTCGTCACTTATTGTCTTTAAACTGCTTATCTTATTGGCAAAACTGGAAAGAAAATCAAATGTCACTTTCTTGATGGCCTTCAATCTATCCAACTCGCATTTCTGCATGAATGTCAAATGGTCCATTGCCAACTCCTCGTACTCACACCTCAATTTATCCAACTCAACAACTTGTGCATAGTACTGGGTATCCAACTGGTTGACTTCGTTAATTAACTTTGATAGTTGTGACTTGTCGTTGAAGTCAACAGTGTTCACCCCTATAGCCTCCTTGACATCATCAAACTTGAATGTAAATGACTTTGCCAACGATGTGTCCGTGATGACATATTCATTTTCGACACCAGAAATGGTAAATGCAATGGGTTTCCACTGGTAATAAAACTGAGAAGAATTAATGAAAGACTTTCCCATTGAACCAACAATTCTAATAAAGTCATTTCGAACTAAATCTTGCCCAAAAACTTCAGCCTTGTCCAAATTCTTGTTGAACTCCGGCATGTTCTCTAGCAACCATTTGGTGATGTTGCTCCCAGTAGAAACATTTTGATAGGTACCTAAAATTGCCACCTTGTGTGGACCCATGGGGACTTCTGTAAGCATTGCCTTGAGCAACGCCTTCATCTGTTTGGTGTCGTATTTAGCATGTGTGAACTCATAGATTTCTTCGTCTGCAGTATCATTGTCGTCTTCCTCTTTGCTCCCATCAGTATTGGTTTTGGCAGCTCGATCTTTTTGAAATGACAAATCGTTTAACTCCTCTTGCAATTCTTCTTCAGTATAGTGGGACTTGAACTCCTCCAACATTCGACATTTGTTGAAATATTTCTTTTGCAACTTTTCCACCAGATACTGAGCATTTTTCAATGCCTTTAATTTGTCTTGCAAAGTGAATTCAGAAAACTTGACTCTTTGCTCGTGCTCGGTACACCATTTGCTAAATGGTTGGAGAACAATGGTTTCAATGTTGTCGGCAATGTTCAAATGGTATTCCCCTTGTTTGTAAAAAGTCTCATTCATCTTGGTGTATGCGTTTTTGATGGTGGACACAAAGTCTTCGTTCAATTGTCTCTTATTGAGTGGCTTACAGTCTGTGGTGATTGTCTCCAACGAGTTCCCATAGACCACTTCCAGTTCCATTCGTCTTTCGATCAAACGAACAAAGTCATTGTTCTCCAAGATCCCTTGATTCAATTGGAGAAATAGTTGCTGAAATCCCAGCTCATAGTCTGGTGTCCAAAAACTTTCAGCAAAGGACATGATATAAAGAGTGTGATGTGATGTGATGTGTTGTTTTACAATGAAGAATGTTTTGTATGAGATCAAGCTATTTTTTTTTTTGGCGTGTCAGTTTGYGAGTGGTGGGTTGAATTGTTTTTTTTTTTTCGTGATCAAATACGGCTCGTGCTATAAWTAGAAGTTGTCAAGACATTTACCACCAGACTATGTCGAGGTAGACAACTCCAAATAATCTAGTAAACAGGAATCAAGAGGGAGGTACAATGGTAGAAAGATAAGTAAAGATAACCCTCAAGAAGGTTGTAGAATTTTATTATTTTTTCATTCTATAAGGATTACGTAATTGGTACGCTAACTATATATACTGTAACAAGGCCAGAATGAATTGTGCATTGGCCTTTCCAACCATACGCTTTCAATCGATCTAGAATCACAAAAGTTTTGAATGTTTGATGTCATGTCTTAGGCGGTAAACAAATATCACCAATACCAATAAAATCAATACCAACGGGAATAAAATCCATTTCAACAACTTGTCAATGACATTGCCCAGCTTAGATGCTTCTCCTTGTGTGTCTTGTCGAGTCTTTTCATATTGGTAGGCAATTTCCTTATGGTTGTTCATTAATAGATCAACTTTTCTGCTTAGCTCCTCCATTCCATAATGTTGTTCTCGAACTTCACCAATGACTTTTTGATTTAATTGTGCTATTGAATCCAACATTTGTGAGTACTGTTTGACTAAAACGTTTTGTAAGTCAACTACTGCTTGCTTTGTGTCTGTAACTGTTGATTTCAATTCAGCAAACACGTTGTTCAATCCTGTTATTTCTTTGTTAATTGAAAGTATTTGCGAGTCGTCTTCTCCCCCGTTAAGCCCAGTTAACGAGACCTCTAAATAGTTCAACTTAGAAAGGATCAAGTCTAACTGGCTGTTGGTGTTTGAATCTTGATTCTTCAAGTTTTGTCTTTCTGAATCTATAGCTTCCTTTCTCAATCTTTGTGCTCTTTCCATTAACGATTCACGGATGTGGTTTGGTTTGACCTGGTTATCGTTCTTTACTTCCGTTTCAACATCAATTTTGATTTCATCACCAATCATTAACCCATGGTCATCAATGGCATCTGCAGTTAATAGTTCCCATGTTTTCAAGGATAAGATCTCAAATTTCTCATTTGATTGTTGGTTTATTTTGGATGTAATTCCCAATTTGAGTTCTTGGAATGGAATAGAGATTTGATTCGTTTTGAAACATAAATTATTATCCAACTGAATCTTGAACCATGAGTTAGCGTCATAAGAAATTCTTAATGTGAAAGGTACATCAGAGTCCAAATATTGAAATTTACAAGTTCCCAATACATGACTAGCATCATGAATGATATTTTGCAGTCCATCATTGTTATAGAGTTTTACTCCTGGAATCTGGCCTTCGTTATTTATACTGATCTCAAATCCATCAAAACTATCAAAAGGCAAATTGTTGTTATCTTCATTGAGTAGCCATACGTTTAAACTGTTGTCTTCATATTTTCTATCCTCTTTTGTTCCTGTTGATCTGAAGATCAATTCGATAGTCCATGGCTTATTGAGAGTGGGGATCTTGTATTTCCCCCAGATTGAACCTAACTCTCCTAATAATAGTCTACCGTTGTCAAATTGAATATTATTGGAAATGTCAAAGTTGTTGATGTCTTCTTTAGATTCTATGGACAACAAATTTGGTAATGAATAGTGTGGGTTGGGCAGCAATTGAGATGATATTTTGGGGATGTTTGGAACAACTGCCAAAGCCACATGGATCAATAGCAATATATGGTACAACATTGTTCTCAGCCCTTATTGGATCAATATAAAATGAGATCAAAGTGAATAGATTTCATGTTCATTTTTTTTTCCGTAATAGCGCAATGTGTGGCCAAGAAGTTTTGACATTGTCAGAGAGGGAAAATACAAATTCCTGCACCTTCAAACGTTTGTTATTTTTCTTCTATTTTTTTTCATTCAGAAAAAAAAAAAAATAAAAACTCTGACCCTGAAACACATTACGTCAGCATGGATTAAAAGTAGGAAGGAAAGAAATAACTACGGGTAAGACTTCTATTAGTTTAAAATTAATATGCTAGGTATTATACACAACAGTATCCACCATCTACTCTGATATCTGAACCATTTGTGAACGAAGATGCATCACTGGCCAAATAAAGGTATGCTCCGACTAGTTCATCGGTTTCAGCTTCTCTTCCCATCGGAGTTAAACCCCACCATTTTGCCCTTTGTGGTTTTGGTATTGGTTCCGATAATAGGGTGTTTGTATAACCAGGGGATACAGAATTGACTCTAGCAAAACCAGCAAATTCAACAGCCAAACCCTTAGCCATGTGCATTACAGCGGCCTTGGCGGAGTTATAACATGTTTGATAGTTTGGTACATTGTTAATATGAGCAGACATTGATGCAGTGATAATAAAGGATCCGCTGCCATTTCTTTTGAAAATTTCTCCAGCATATTTAGCACAGTAGAAGACACCGTTCACGTTTACATCAAAAACACGTCTCCAATTTTCTGGGGTTGAGTCTTCATTCAAAATGGATCCAGTATACCATGCAATCCCTGCATTGGCAACAAACACGTCGATGGTACCAAACTCTTCGTCAATTTGACTAATTACTTGTTGGACTTGTTGAGAATTTGTGACATCGATTTGGAAAAACTTGGACTTGACTCCATACGCTGATGATAATCTTTTGGTCAACCCATTGTCAGATGATGCATGGTCTAATATGATAACATGACCTCCAGCTTGTGCATAACCTTCAGCAATAGCACTTCCAATAGCACCTGCTCCACCAGTAATGACTGTGACTTTGTCTTTAAGTGAGAACCTTTCAACAATATTCGGAGATAAATTGAATGGCTTGGTTGGAACGATGATATTTGGGTCTGATTCTGGTTTGATAAAGGAGGTGAAAGTCATGACAGAATAATTAAGAATGGCAAATTATTGAACTATATTAATGGAAAAGAAGAAGGAAATTCATGTTCTGTATCAGATGGGAAAGAACAGGTATATATATACTATTTCTGTTCTATTCCTTTTATTATTTTTGTTTTTATGAAGCATACAAAAGTCATACTAATCACCTAGTTCTATTCTACCGAAGCTTGAAGAAAACAATCAAAATAAAAGAAATTTCTTTTTTGCTGTCTTGTATAATACTAAATAAAGTATGACAGGAAAAAGGGTTATTTCACCGATTCTGTATGTCTGCTATGTTTATTTCGTCTGTTTTTGATCTTACTCGGAAGAACTGCACGGGTTTTCGGTAAAACTGCACTTCTATGCAGTATTTTTTGTTGCGTACAAGTATGGCAACAACCAAGCAGATGATAACACTTGAAACGATTGACACTATGCAATCAGAGATCGATAATGGCATATGCAGTTGGGATAACCAGATGACGTAGATTAAGTTTCATAGTAATTTATCCGCGCGTCCTTTGAAATTACTGATGGTGGTAATTCTGTCATCACATACACCAAGAAGCAACCGTCATAAAATTACCTCAAAAAGAACAACTCCCAAATACACTATAGTTAGAAGACAAGAGTAAGTCAAGAAAAGTGTAGTAAAATGCAAACAACATGTAAGCCTAGAGATTAATTGATGAGGAGAAGTTGTAAAGCTGTAGTAAATTTTACAGAAAATGTAAATGACTCCATTTTGATGACATTTGGTCCACCTAATCGATTTTCACTAAGTTTGAACGCTTGAGTTTTTACTTACATTAGAATTTACTTATTGAAAACACATATGATAGTTTTCAACTTTGTGATCTGGAGCTAAATTTACGCATATCACTGGAACACTTTGTGTGGAACACTTTTATAAGTTTTTTGATCATTTTTTGCAACTAAAAAATTAAACGACTAATCAATAACACAATAATGGAAAAAATAAAACCAAAACACGAGGTTCTATGTCTTTATCATCTTCAATGTTCTATATTCCCCTCTCTTTGTAATTTTGATGCCAAACGTATACAATATCTACACAGCCTTAGTACTAACTGATGTACGTGATACATTTTGTATTGTGGGTGTTGCGGAAAATTGCTGTCACTTGATTTGCATTCTTCTATTTTCTTCTTTTTCGCCTCCTTTGGATTTCTATATATAAGCCACAATTTATCATCTCCGAATACTAATTTTCTTTTTTTTCATTCTTTGTTTTCATATATATATATACCGTTAATTCCAATCCTATTATAACAAGTCGTCATTGTTTTATTTTTTACYAYCAATACTTCTTAAATGGGATATAGTCTATCTGCTTTAGTTTCTACCAATCCATCGGCGCTTTCTTATTTTGACATATCATTTTTAACCTTCGAAGCAGTACTAGAAGTTGTTATAATATGTTGTGCTGGGTTCGTTGCCGCTAAAACCGGTCTATTAACCACTCAAGGACAGAAAACTTTATCGTCCTTAAATGTTGATTTGTTTACTCCATGTTTAATATTTACCAAACTTGCACCAAACTTGTCATTTAGCAAATTAGTCGAAATCATTATTATACCGATTTTTTATGCTGTGTCCACAGGAGTATCTTATTGGAGTTCCCGAATTGTTAGCAAGGCTTTGAGCTTGAATAGCCCTGAGACAGATTTTGTCACTGCCATGGCTGTTTTTGGTAATTCAAACTCGTTGCCTGTGAGTTTAGTTTTAACATTGAGTTACACCCTTCCCGACTTGTTATGGGACGATGTGGAGGACGACAACACCGATAAAGTTGCTGGTAGAGGGATATTGTATTTATTGATTTTTCAACAATTGGGACAAATATTGCGTTGGTCCTGGGGGTTCAATACATTGTTAAGAAAACGTTCACAATTGGAGTTGAACACATACCACACTAAACATGGCAAAATTGTTTTGCACGAAAATTGTCGTTTGATTGATGGTGAAGATGAGCAGTTTTTGTACATGGATTCAAATCAACAACAAGAAGAACAACAGACGGAAACGACAAGGGAAATTTCATTGTCAGAAGATGAAGACAACATCAACAGCAAACCACTTACTGCATATATTTGCCAACTTCCCGGAGTCAAGCAGTTTTTGTCATTTATGAACCCACCTCTTTACGCTATGTTGGTAGCAATTATAGTTGCATCGATACCATATTTGAAGAATTTGATTTTCGACAGTGAACAAAACTCCATCGTTTACAACACATTCACTAAGGCAATCACTACTTTAGGGGGTGTTTCCATTCCGTTAATTTTAATTGTTTTGGGATCAAACTTGTATCTCTCAAACGACATTCCACCACCGTCAAAACACTACAACAGAATACTATTTGGGTCGTTGTTATCCCGAATGATCTTGCCCAGTGCGGTGTTATTGCCAATAATAGCCTTGTGTGTCAAGTACATCAAGGCATCAATATTGGATGACCCAATTTTCTTAATTGTTGCGTTCATATTGACGGTTAGTCCTCCAGCCATACAGTTGTCGCAAATCACTCAGCTCAACAATGTTTACCAGAAAGAAATGAGCGGTGTTCTATTTTGGGGGTATGTTGTTTTGGTTGTGCCAACTACGATCGCGATTGTTGTTTGTTCCTTGAAGGTTTTGGAGTGGGCAAAGTAATGGTGTTTATAGTTCATGTATGTGGATTATCACAATATACACAAGTTTAGGTTATAATAGTCTGTATAATATTCGTATATTCAAAACTACTTYGGTCAACAATTGTAGAAATRTTTGAAACCAACAAACAGTCTATGCGGTACTGGCACACAATGCTGCACCAACGCCTGACCCATCTTTGGCGATCTTCAAATGAATCTTTTTATTGGTGCCCTTCAAAGGATTGATTTTTTCAATTGACTCCAACACTGCTTGTCTGAATCCTGGATAAAATTCAATCACAGAACCATCACAACCAACCTCAAAGTCTCTATCATCATCCTTATATTGGTCTTTCACTTTTTTGGCTATAGCTGCAATTGGGATCGCAGACAAATGGGCAGCTCTCTGAGAAATAGCTCTTGTCAAACGTTGAATAACTTCACGTTCCTCCTTGTTGGTTTCCAATCTGAGAACATTTTGGAGAATAAGACCTGACGTTTTCAAATCAGTGGAGTCATCAATCTGGAGATAAGACAACACTTCAGCATCCAACAACCATGGCTCTTCAATTCTGTGTGGCAAAGATCCGCCTCTTGCCTTGTACAACTCTTGGAAAATCAATCCCTTTTTGAATAAATGAATTAAAGCAACCCTCAAAATCTCTCCCAAAAACATTCCACTGATTCTCTTTTCAAACAAGTGATAACCAGGGTTAGCGGTTTCGGAATCGACAATTTCATCAAACTCAGTGGAAGGCAAGATCTTTAAGCCGTTGTCAAATGAACCCCATTCTGTGTTGATGACCATACCTTGGCTTTTGCCAGTCGAACTGGATAATTTGGGAATTTTTGACTCGAAATAAGCACCATTAGTTCCTGTACCAAAAATACAACCAATGATTGTGTTTCTGTTTGTCTTTGCTGAGTCATTGGAGTAAGCAGCAGTAAGCAAAGTACCAACAGTATCGTTTGCAATTGCGACAACTTTGACATTGACTTCCAAGATAGTCAAATTTGCTTGTAATAACTCAACAACATCACGGTCAACAGTATCAGGGATATCAAAACCTTTGGTCCATCTGATTAATGTTCCACGATTCAATGCAGTTTGATTAACAGGGAAAGAGAAAGTGAAACCCAACTTGAGGGGCTCGGTGTTTTTTGCAGTACAGGCTTCCGAATGGTTTTCAAGTAAGAAAGATTGGACTTTCTTTGCCAAAAAACCAAATAAATCATTGGACTTTTCTGCTTTCATCAAATCCACAGGGATTCGATACTTGCTTTGTTTCATGGAAAATGTGTGGTCACCTTTCAAGTCAATTGAACAAACTCTGAAATTAGTCCCACCTAAATCAGCTGCCAAATATAACCCTACTTCTTTCCCAGTTGGAATTGAGGTAACATAGGTTGGAATCATAGGCATGACATCTTTTGAAGGTTTTGGTGATTCCAAACCAACATTCATTGATTCAATGAAATACTCAGTTGCCTTGACTAAAAAATCATCTTTAATTTCAAATGATTTTTCAATTGAGCTGACAATTTCTTCTAATTTGGGTGAAAGTGACATGATGATGGAGAAATATAGATATTAATAGAGTTTAAAGTTTAACTTAAATGAACAAACAATAAAAGAAGTTTTGGGAAAGCAGTCTAAAAAAAAAGGAAARGATTATGGAAACGTAATTTATAACAAACAAGGGGGTTCGGACTCACACCACGAGACGACTACAACAATCAGAAGGAGAACGAGAATGTGGAAAAAATATTCGGAAAATCAGGAAGATTGCTACTTCGTTCCCCCCCTTCCCCCAGTTAATTTGGTTGTGTACTCTCTAAAAATTCTCGTTCCCCCAGTCACCCCATTTTCTCGGCCCCCGAAAAATTCTATTGTGGACGGAAGACAAAGCCCCAAAAATTAACACAAAATCTATGCTAACAAATTTGTTGATCTTATGGTTGTCAAATAGAAACATCTCACATTGCCCTTGGTTGCCGACGTTTCCTAATGAAAGAATACAGGTATATATATATATATATAATGAACCACCCGGATGCATAGATTAGTCAAAGTTCACAATAAATAGTTATTATTAGTTTTTCCGGTAAAGCAGTATTCTATTTCATAGATTGTAGTTGGTGTTATTTTTGCACTGATCACTCGTGGTAAGTGAAACGCTTCACGTGACTGGATTCTCTCATTCTCCTTCTACAGTGCTGTCAATACTGAATTATAAAGACTCTGTATGTTAATTCAAGTTGATGCAAATTACTGTTTTCTGCTTATTGTTTTCTTTTTTAAGTTTTTGTTTGGTATAAATAATGACATGAATGATTCAAACTTTGTTTGCTTTCATCCTTTCTTCTTTACTTATAAACCACTTGGTAAAAATCAAATAAATGTATGGAAGATCAAGAGGCTATGGTGGTTATCGTAGTGGATATGGCTCATCACCATATGAGTATGGCTCATCGTCGTCTTATGGAAGAACTGGGTCAAGCAGCAATAAGTACAATAAACAGACCTACCCCAAATCACTGCAGCAACAACAACAGCAAGGAGCTCCAACATACAAACAAACAAGCTATAAACCACAGTATGCTAAACAAACATATTCGCAAACTCCAAGTTCACAACAATATGCACAAGCAGACAGAGGAAAGAGCAAGAACTACAAGCCAACCACTCCATCTAATCAATATAAGAAAAAGACTGTCAACAAAACTGTCAACGTCAACCAACAACCAAGAAGAAGTAGACGGGGATTAGGTGGGTTTAGAAGTATGTGGCACATTCCGATGATATTTATGTTTTGGCGTGGATTTTCAAGAAATCGTCACCAACCACAACCACAACCTCAACCTCAACCCCAACAGAACGAGCCAATCAATATCACCAATATGAATTATCCTTCTTCCCCTGAGAATACTACTGCTCCTGTTCAACATTCTCAACCGGGCACCAACAATACAGAAGAGAGTTTACCAAGGTCTTCACAAATCATCAAACCCGAACAGGATGAAACCCAATCAGTTTCATCATACCATAGTGCTGAAGAAGAGAAGAAGGTTGACTCGTATGACAACAATAAGGTTCCACAAGTACCCACACAGGACTAAGAGCACGTGGTTTCTAAGTAATTTACATAAGGTTGTATTGTATTCATTTCGTGTTTAGCGTTTAAAACTAACTACAAGGTTTGCCTGGGAAATATAGTTTGAAATATAATTGCTGTATCAACTCATCTATATATGCTTTCCCGAGAAAAACAATCACCTCTACTACTGATATTGTTATTGTATTATGCAACACGATCACTTATTGTTTAAAAAGAATCTTCTCTTAACCCTCCCTCCCCGCTCTCTCTCTCTCGCCCCTTCCACAGAAAAAAAAAATTAGGTAACTCCACATTAATGTAATTACATAATATTACGTCAACCATATAATTCTTAACAATTAGACAATATTACATAGGATCTACGTATTATTAATTCTGATAAATTGATTGGAACAAACCATAAACCGGAATGCTCCATTATACATCTTGCACAAACCCAGACCACGTGAAATTCTGGTATAATTATACCAGGCTAATCGGATATAAAAAAACGACTCTCATAGATAAAGAAACAAGCTTTGTGAGTCTTGATCAAGCTTAATACTTCTTCCACACACGGAGTTAACCAATATACATGTAAGTTGTGATACTACGTACCAACCCCCTCCCCCTTTGACTCCACCTCTAGAATTACAACATGATCTTAAATTTTGAAACACAGGCAGTCACAGTGTATCAAAAAAATAAATAATAAAAAAAAAACTGTATATAAAAGAGGACTACTTTCCTTTCCTTATAATTATTCAAACTTATCAAATTTGACTCCATAAATTCAACAATCGCAATGTTAGAAGAAATCTCTTTTGAGTCTTGGTACCTCTATTTAATTATTTGTGGAGTATTGTACTTTTGTACAAACTATCTTTATATTCAGTATTTGAATAAGAAATTGGGAGCAAAACTGCCTGGCAGTTGCAAATCGGATGGTTGTTTTGGATTTAGAAGTGGCTTTGAAATGCTCAAGGCTAAAAAAATTGGTCGACAAGTTGATTTATTACATGAAAGATTCAATGATTTATCTAACCCAGAAGTGAATGATACTTTTACGTCATATAATTTTGGATTCCCCATGATTATCACCAAAGATCCTGAAAATATCAAAGCATTATTGGCAACTCAATTTAATGATTTCTCGTTAGGTAGAAGATATGATTTCTTTAAACCGTTATTGGGAAAGGGGATTTTCACATTGGATGGTGAAGGATGGAAACATAGTAGATCAATGTTAAGACCACAATTTGCACGTGAACAAATTGCTCATGTTAAAGCATTAGAACCACATTTTCAATTATTGAAGAAACATATCACTAAAAACAAGGGCCAATTTTTCGATATTCAAGAATTATTTTTCCGGTTCACAGTTGATTCTGCTACTGAATTTTTGTTTGGTGAATCCGTGTCATCATTGAAAGATGAATCCATTGGATATAATCAAGACGAATTTGATTTTGCTGGCCGTAAAGATTTCCCTGAAGCATTTAATAAGTCACAAATTTATTTATCTACGAGATCATTATTGCAAAACTTATACTGGTTGGTTAACCCAAAGGATTTCCAGAATTGTAATGCTATTGTTCATAAGTTTAGTGATTATTACGTCAATAAAGCTCTTAATGCAACACCAGAAGAATTGGAAAAGAACAGCGGATATGTGTTTTTATACGAATTGGTGAAACAAACTCGTGATCCACAAGTATTACGCGATCAAGCTTTAAATATTTTGTTGGCTGGTAGAGACACCACTGCAGGATTACTTTCCTTTGCCGTTTTTGAATTAGCTAGAAACCCTCAAGTTTGGAAAAAGTTGAGAGAAGAAATTATTGAGAGATATGCCGATGGCGCAACTGAGATTTCGTTTGAAACATTAAAGCAATGTGAATATCTCAAAGCAGTAATTAATGAAACTTTGAGGTTGTATCCCTCAGTTCCACGTAATGGTCGATTTGCTAATAAAAATACAACTTTGCCAAGAGGTGGTGGTCCTGATGGCATGTCTCCAATCTTGATCAAACAAGGACAAGCTGTGATGTACAGTATTTATTCTACACAACGTGATCCTAAGTATTATGGAAAAGATGCTGATGTTTTCCGTCCTGAAAGATGGTTTGAACCAGAAACTAGAAAATTGGGATGGGCATTCTTGCCATTCAATGGTGGCCCAAGAATATGTTTAGGACAACAATTTGCCTTGACAGAAGCATCTTATGTTTTGGTCAGGTTGGCTCAATGTTGTGAAAATTTGCAATTGACAGAAGGTATAGAATATCCTCCAGCTAAGTTGACTCATTTAACAATGTGTATGTTTGATGGTGTTCCTATTAAAGTTGATTAGTTTTGTGTTATTACTAATTGATACTATTTTTTTTTTGTAACATGTACTGATCCACAACCTCTGTAATTTAAACTCAACAGTTGTTAGTCCAACACTTATAAAAGGCAATTGAGAATATTATTACCGGTTTGACTTGTGTTTGATTATATTTCGTTAATCTCGCGTGCCCCAAATCAAACATTGTCGTAAATATCAAAACCCCCAGATTGTTCTTTACTTAATTGAGCGCAAAATATAATTTCGCATTGATCTCTAACTACACTATTATTTCAATCAAAATTGGTGCAAAAAACAAAGGGTTTTCATTTACAGGTATTAAGAATTCCCGTGGGTAGTTAACTTGACTATCTTTCTGAATAAAATACAATACTATTATTATCCAACTGCCAGAGTCAGTTACCATAATTGTGTCTGGCAGTTGACATTCTAACTCATATTATTATTGTCGTGACTATGTGACAACAAAAAAAAATAATGCTGCCTGTATATAACAACGGCTTACCAAATTGCTAAATTAGGATAAATAATAAACATAATTTGTGTGACAAAAAAAACAATAGTACATTGATAATAAATAATAATAACAACGCTCTTTGGTTTGAAAATGTAAATCACGAAGTTCATATCAACTTTTTTGGCTGGTTATTTCTAATTCTATCAAATTAGTCTTTAAATATTCAAACGGCTATATTGTGGGTTTCCTCCTTCCTTCCTTCCTTCTTCTTTCTTTTATTTTTTAAATTGCTTTGTTTTTTTTGGGGAGTGTTTTCTTTAATAATTAGTTATCATCTTCCTATGTACCAATCAATGACAGTTCCACCATTTAGACCCTATGGAGGAGATGACATACGAGTTGTGAGTGATCTCTCGAGATTTGATTATCAACCTGATCAAAAAATAAGGTCAAGAAACCCCACTCCACCAAGCACAATCAATGATAATGTTTCCTCCAGCAAATTAACATTAGATACTATAATCCCGTTATATTCTTCCAAAATAGATGAACGACCCAAATATAGTCCACTAAGGCAACAAGAAGATAGATCAACACAGTACCCATCACCTCCAATACCAGTAAAAGAAGAACCAACTATAACTATTCCTAAAAGAGAAAAGAAGAAAGTTCGATATTCAATTGGTGTACAAGTTCCTCAAGATAATGGTGGTATTTCCATGACAAACAATCCAGCACCACCAGCACCAGTGCCAGTGCCAGTGCCAGCACCAGCCCCGCCTCCACCACCACCAAAAGATATTGCTCCACGACTGATGCCATATCCTCAAGATATTAATAATGCCAATAACTTACCTCCCATGCCACAACCAACAAGTCAACTATATCCTCAACAACAGTTACCTCCGTTACCGTATAAAGACAGCTCCAGTATAACGTCACCGCAAAAGCGATTAGAAAAGAAATTAATCAAACAAGTTATGAATCGTCCCGTAATTCAATTTAAAGCCGATAGATTTGGACAAAACTATGAAGGAGAATATTTCACCATCAGTGCCAATTTTGTTATATATGTATTTGAAGTTTGTTGTAGTGTTGTTGAGATTGTATTAAGTTCTATATTATTGCAACGAGATCAAGACATTGGTGTTGGATATTATCGATATTTTTTGGCCGATGGAATAATATCATTAATTGTTTCCCTTTTATTTGCGTTACAAGTGATTAATTATGAAATACGAAATGGGATATTTTATTGCTTGGTGAGTACTATTTGTAAATTTGTTTCATTTATATTTATAATTAGTCACATTTTTCCTCATAATACTTATGCCACTCATGAAATATGGCAAATGAGACGTGGAGTTGGTGCTATTATTATCATTTCTACGTTTTTATGGGTTACAAATATGACAATGTTTGTCACTACACTATATATATCGAGATTAGATTTACTTGAAGAATTAAATTTTGATTATAGTGAAGTAAATAAAACTACATAGATATAGGGTTTAGTGACTACAAGTTTTTACTAACCAACTATTACAATTCCATTTGTATTGGCAATTTTTTTTTTACAGCATTAAACAAAAATGTTGGAATATCAAAAAATCCCAAAAAAAACTAATCATACCGACCAAATAATTTTAATTCAACAAAACACATGTAAACCGATATCTTAGCTGCTTATATATTGCTATAAATATTACTTGACTATTCTTTTTCTTGTTAATCTTTTTTTAAAACTTGGAATGAAATTATTCCATCATTAAACAATGAGATTTAATTACTTTACAATTCTTGTTTTGATCAATGCTTTGGTTCTTCCACCTGAATGGCCCAATATTGTTAAACCAACATTATTTTCACTTAAAGAAACAAAACTGAAACTATTAACATCCTTACAATCATTAATGCCCCAAAACATTCCTGATTATAATGTATCTATTTCCAGTTTTTCAGCAATTGATTCTATCAATAATAATGGTCCACAACAAAACCATATTGATTTACAAACAGACAATTCAGATACCACTTCCTTGATGTTTATTCCTCGAGAATTGATTAATCCTACCATGTTTAAAACCTTAGGTCTTGCTAATTTATTCTCCAACTGGCATGGTTTTGGTGATAATAGTAATGGGAAAACTTCATCAGATTTATTATCCAAGAGTCGTTGGTTAAATCTAACTGCTTTTGATCAATTATTAATACCAGAATCATTTAAAACATTTTTCATTTTTAATACATTAGGTACCACCACATCTACATCTATGCCAACCATGAATTCACCATCTTCGACATCAACATTTTTGAGGAATCCAATTATATTTAAAAAATATGAGAAATCTAATAATATCAATAATTTTTTAAGTAAAAGTATTCCATTTGATATGCCCAATTTATTAACATTAGTTGATTATTATATGGTTATTCCACAACAAGTACAGAAATTCCATGATGATCATGAAAATCCATTACAAGAAGTTAGGAATTTGACATCATCGATATATCATAAGAGTTTATTGAATGTACCTGGTGAATATTTACCGATATTTAGGTCTCAATTGAGTGAAATGAAACCAATGATTGTATTTATGTTTAATGAAACCACATCATCGTCAACAGCGGCAGCAGCAGCAGCAGCGGGGAAAGTATCTAGTTTTGCTTTTGAAGACAAGCATGGATTAAATCACAACCAAGAAATTGGCAACGGTGGTGGTGGTGGTGGTATTCCAATTATATCTATTAAGAATTATTTGAGTTCTACAAGTATATCATCATTTTTCGATAAATTTGCCAATATTTGGTTAAAACAAGTTGATTATGATTCATTGATTCATGCTGTTTATTGTAATGTAAATTCTCAAGATCAGAAATCTAGTTATTGTTTAAAAATCCAAAATCAATTAATTCATATATTACCTGTATTCAAAAAGAAACTTGAGTCGTCCAAGGAAGTTAAAAACGATAATGATAATGGTGTTGGTTATGATTACACTTTAGATATGAATTCAATACAACAAAACCATTCAACAACAACAAGGTTTTCTAAAATGGAAGAAACTCCTGATACTGATGGCAACAACGATCAAGAAATTCAAACTCAGGCAATTCGACAATTACATGATAAATTAAGGTCACAAAAAGATAAAACTAAAGGAGTAACATTAGGTTTAGCTCATGAACCTAAAAAAACCATTGAAAAAATTGATGAAAAATTGGATGATAAAGTAGATTCTAAATTCACGAAAATTATTGATACTAAAGATTCACTTAAAATTAAATTAGATGATAAAAAAACTACGGTATTAAAACATGTTAGTTCAAAATTAGATGAAATTGATGATAAAACTGATTTATTAGCTGATTCAGTAAAACGTAAAAAACATCAATTTACAACGTATAAATTAAAACCACGGTTATTTGAGAAAAAGAAATCAGCAATTACAAAATATGAACATATTGGGGTTGATGAAACTTATGATGACGATGACGAAGAGAAAGAGCCTTCTTTAGAGGATTGCGATGATATTGAAGATGAAAATATAAGGAAATCATCCATTTATGCTGTTGGTAATGATAATGGTGATGGTGGTGGTAATACTAATAAACCATACATACATAAGAGAAATCAAGTTCTTGAATCAGATTATTCATCAATATCTTTAGCTAATGGTATTCCTGATGAAGGAATAATAATCCCACTTTCATTATTAAAATTTGAACAACAAGACCAAAAACAAGATGAAAATTTGCGGACATTAAACTTCCCACCAAGACATAAATCATTTAGTCAAATTATTAATTTACAAACTGGTCAAAAATATCGTAAAAAACGACAAATTCCCATAATGGATGATCATGACACCAAAGACAACAACAAGAATGACAAAGATGAACCATGTCAACCAATTACATGGTATAATATATTTCATTATAGTATATTTGGAGAACCAAAATTCTGTAATGAAGATAATTGAAATCAAATAGTAGTAACTAATATGTAAAGTTATCAAACATCAATCAAATTCTCTATATAAATTTTCTATAATATATCATAAGAATTTTATATTACAAAAAGACAGTAAGAAGACCATGTTAGAAAAAGGGACCGTAAATAAAAAAACAAAAGCAAACGTTGAAAACTAAATACTAAATAAAAAAAGATAATAAAGTACATAAAAAAAAGATAAGAAAAATAAAAAGACCCCATACATATAGGGTCATATGACTTACATAGTAATCGTTATAAGGAATTGATTCCTTCCTCCTTCAAGAAACATATCTTTGGTGTTTCTAATAATTTTTTTCTATTTTTATTTTAGTTCTTTAGCCTTACTGCCATCTTCTAGCACCATTGTTATTTCCATAATTATTTTGTTGACCACCATAACGATTTGGATATTGATTATGCGGCGAAGAAACACTTCCAGTATAAACTCCAGTAGTACCATAACTAAATCCTGAATTACTACTAGTGCTACGTGCACCCATTGAAGGAGGTACAGCATTATATGGATTACCAACAATCGTTGAATTTGGTTGAGTAGGTTCCAGGAAATTTATCGAATCTCTACGCGAATCAGCATCAGCATCATAATGGGAAGATGCTGTGGTTAAAGCTGCCCCGCCTGGTCCACTAGCATTACGAGATCTATGATCTGGAGAATCTTCATCATATGAATCATAATCATCAAATACAGTACCACCTTGTTGATTACTATGTTCGTGACCTTTCATTGCTGTTGCTCCCAATGCCATCAATTCCATATCTTCAGAATTACTATTTGGACCTTTAGTGGCATCACCGCCACCACTTTTGTTTCCAAACCTAGGCAAGAATGAAACTCGATCATCTTTCATTGGTTGGTATCTTGTATCTGGGTTCTTGTACAACAATGCAAGAACACATGTAATAATGGTGAATAATAATAAAAACAAGGCAAATACTGCATTCAATATGAAATACACCACCGCCATAACTGATGACACGACATTTGGTTGTTTGAAAACATTTGAGAAAAACATGAAAAACAATGCATTAATAAAGTTGATCACACCAATAGTAATGTTGAACGCATTAGTTCTTTTATCCATAAATGGACGAATCCAAATTAAAATCACCAAATATATCAATTCAATGACCCAAACAATGACTGCTTGAGGTTTACCTGATTTTTGTAATACTGCCACAATTAAAGATTTGAGAAGAATATAAACTAACGAGACCAAAATAAACCAATACTTGTCAGCACGGAATTGAACGTAAAGAAACCCAAATCGATTCAAAAACTTACCGTCACCAAACAATAAATAAGCTGGGTTTTTAAATTGACGCACAGATTTCTTACCCATAAAGAAAACTCGTACGGCGGCTTGAAATAATAACCCAAGGGTGATGAACAATAAAAATACCGCAACAATGATAATACCCGCAGAATCATTTGCTGTGAATTCCCAAATACATAATAAACTGATCTGGGGCAAGGCAAGAACTAACAAACGATAAATGGTACCCTTAATAATCGATGTCCATTGCTGACGATATTCATTAAATTTCCCTTCATTCATAACTTTGCTTCTAATCAATATTTCAATGATTGCCTTGAACATCATGAGACAAACAATCATGACAAATGCGAAAAAGAATAAAAATTGAATACCAGTCATAAAAATGTTAGTAATTTCGATATGAGCCAAATATGCAACTCTTTGAATTCCTCTCAAGACTAAAATTTTCCCCGATAAATCACTAGCTTTTTCGTTAGTTGAATATAAATTGGGGTCCAATGATCCAGAGGAGCCAAAACTGTCTGAATCCAATTGAATACTACTTTTTTTGACCAAGTGAGAGACAAATTCCCTTTGTTGATCGGGCATGGCAAGAACAGAACGTCTAATAAATTTCTTCACAAATTTCTGCACTGATACAGAAAGATAACTAGATTTTAAAATATCTGTTGGTGTTCCTCCAGTGGATTGTAAATACCAATTGGCAATGTCTTGTACAAACCCCACTCTAACGATACCTAATGACCACATAAAGTTCTGGGCCCATGCGGCAGCTATAGGTGGCACTCTTGCGACCGCCATCATTGCTGTGATAGCCAAAGATTGGAAATAGACGAAAAGCGACATGGAATTTGAAGCAATATGAGCTGCAGTGCTAGAATGCCCAATCACCGAAATAACCCCAGAAGTAATAACCCCTAACCCGGAAACAGCAGCAATAGGCCATGCTGCATATTTTGTTTGAACAGTTTTTCCGTTAGATAATGTGGTTTCAACACAAGCTAATTGTTCGTAATTTTTAGTGTCGTAAACAATAACACGAACTCTAGCATCCAAATCTGGAATAGTGTAAGCGATTCCAGGAATATCTTTAGTGACAGATTTGCCCAACGTGTACAGTGAGTCTAAATCCAAATGACCACTCATTAAGGGACACAATGGATTATTTTTAGTGTTACCAATACCCTGATAATCAATATCACACAAGGAAATATTTCTTTGTAAAACATTTAACCCATAGGCAATGAGATTAACATTTACACCAACGGTCTTATTATCGATCGTCGTAATGGCCACCACATTAAAATCAACAGAATTGTTCCCAGGGTAAAATACAATATCAAAAAATGAAGCTGTAAATTGGGAGTTTTCCATACATGTCAAAAGAGACGACGATTGGATATATCGAGTTCCAGCATTAACTATTGACAATAGAAAGCTGAACCATATAAATATCACTGATGAGCTGGGGAGTAGCATGCTTTATTATAAATAGGAGTTGTAGATGCTAAATAAATTTTGGCGGTGGATATGAAGGGTAGTTTAATATTCTAGTCCTTGTTAACTGTGCTTACCCAAAAAAATGAACTCTAAATTTAATCAAAATTAGAGCAAAATACACCTGAATTTGAGTTAAATCTAAATCTAAGTAATGAAGATAAAGGATGAAGGATGTAGGGGGGTGAGTGTGTGAATGTTGTATAAATAAATAAGTATTAGTATCTTGTAATAAAGAATCTGAAATACGAATTTGAAAGAAGCAATATGTGAAAATGGAAATAAAAAAAGAAGGAAAGAAGGGAATGTATTTAGGTTATGATGATGTTGATAAGATAAGATGTGTGGTTGCGTCTTGATAATGTTGTATAGCTAATTGAAAATGTGATACTAAATATATATATATAAAACAAACAAAAAAAAAATTGACAACAAACTTTATGGTTGGATTGGATTTGATTGATTTGGGAAGCTCTGCCTCTTTTTTTTTGTTGTTTGTTGTTTGGTGAGATTTTGAAAAAATGTATGGTGGGGCGTGCAAAAAGGGAGAAAAAAAAAGGTTCGCCAGATTTTTCTTGTGTTGTTTGGTGTGTTTTGAAGAGTTGTCTTATTATAATTATTACTATAAATAAATATATATCACACAAAATCATAAATGCACGACTTTTCTTTTCTTTTATTTTACTCAACAACAGTTCCATGGATAATATATACTTCCATATTTTTACTTGGTTTGCATTACTACCAGTGATTATAGGACATTAATGCAACACTATGACAACAACAGTAACGTAAAGGTTACTGTTATGTTATGTCGGTTTTCCTTGCAAAAGAGTGCTTGTATTGAATCAACCTACAAGTTATTTGATTTGCAATACTAAGAAAAAGGCAAACTAGAATTAATCCCTCAGAGTTGTTTTATCCACTTCATTAAACAAGCCAAACCCTCCTAATAGATACTCAATCACGATAAGCTTTATTTTGTGTGTTGAAAAGTTGATGAATCTTCAAGGAATTAGTTTGTGATTCTTGCATGTCTTTCTCGAAATTTAAGCCTTTACGATGTCGTCATTTCTGAGCAATTTCATATCCAGCAATTATGCCTCATCCAATTCAACAATATCCCCGATAGATTCTAATCAAGATACCCAAAATGTGCTAGATTATATTGACCACTATTCTTGTTGATTGATTGGTTTAGCATAAGTTATTCTATCCTCTTTTACTGTAAAGACACGTTAAATTGTTTCATCTGTGCCTGAAATTACGTGGATCACAACATTGTGTATGCAATTGAAGACTAAAACTACAGCTAACACAAAGAAGTAAAAATAGTTATAAAAGTTGGTGACGCAATCTTATCGAATTTTAATCTGTAATTAACTACTACTCAGTCATCTGGGTTATGAGTCCAAAATCTGCAACCATCCGACAAATACAGATTTGAAGATCTATTAAAGAATAGAGGAAGAAAAAAAAAGGGAAACCATAGCAACATAGATCTCAACGATACTTGTACGCACATCAATATCGAGGCTATGTTGCATCAGTTTTTATCAAGATATCAAAACCAGGCAATGCTGGTCTTGGGGGGTTGGTAAATTAGTCTTTCTTTATTTTTTCTTGATTATACAAAAAGATCTTGGACGCAAATTACACTTTCCGAAATCCGATTGACCGAATCAGCAACCAAGGCTACAACGCACACACACACACTGGAAACCCACATATATAGTTAGCCCACTCAATATATTCCAGCACTCCCTTGTGGTTGCTATTTGGTTTCTACTTTTGATAGTTCAACTAACATGGCTTAAAAAGTAAAAAAGAGGGATGTTATGACGTAACCTTATTATGAAATTTCGAACTTTAATCCCGAAGATTATTGACCGTTGTTTTCAATTGTATAAGTACAAATACTAGTTATTTCCGGTAATTTCGTTACTTGTGGTATCTCTCCGTCCATTCCTACTACCTGGTTTTTCTTTGTTGTAACAAAGGTTGCAGCCAAAAACACGAGCGGATAACAAAATCCAATGTCAATAATTACTATAGATAAACATACACTATTAACGTCTCCACTAGTAAGGAATACCATTGGTAAGTCTTTGGAATTCATCATAACCTTTAGTGTAGAAACTTTCCATCGATTTCTTGATCAATTTTCTAAAGTATAATGCTGCTTCCTTTTCCGATTTAGTAGGAACAAATCTTTGTCGTAAATTCTTGATGGTATTCTCTTTAAAACATGGTAATCCACTTTCCAACATTGGAATTATAGATCTAACAATAAATTCCATATATGGACGACAACTCAAATAACCTTTCACACACAACTCTTCAAACCATTTAAATGATTGAGTTTGATCATTACCTCCTAAAACCATAATCATTTCATGAGTCAATTTAAATGGTGCAGCCTCAAACCTAACCCCACCAGGAACAATATCAAAACAGAACCCAAAATCAATATGTAAAATGTGACCTTGTTCATCATACATAATATTACCATTATGACGATCTTTGAATTGCAACAAATAAGAAATAATCGAATAAGCTGCTAATGATTTGATTAAATTATTTCTTGCATTTTGAAATTCAATCAGATTTTCAGGTCCAAATTTAGTAATGAAATATTCGTATAATCCATTAACAGCTTCTCTTCCCAACATATCTCTTGAAGTTGAATTTGGTAAAACATCAATAACACCACACCCAGGAGCAGTTGCAGTAACTCTATATGGGAACACATATAAATCTAATCCTGCATTACTCCAAATGGTTCTAAACATGGAAATCAATTGTAAGGCTAAAACATCTTGACGACAATCATCACCAACTTTGAAAATAGCACTTTGCCATTTTTCAATTTCAAATGATTGTTTATGACCTTGTTCATCATAATCAACCAATTCCTTCTTGATTTTAAATGTCGCCATAAATGGTGCCTTGGCATGTGATTGTAATGGTCTACCCAGTTTACGATTAATATCAATAACAACCCCATCAGGATTGGATGGCAAATATACACCTGGTTCAACTTTAATCAATGCCATTTCTTCATCAATTTTTTCCTTCTTTTCAGCTTTAGATTTCTTAATGTAAGGTTTCAATTTCCCAGAAATACTGGTGACTTCATTGAAAAATCCAAATTCCTTTTCATAAAATTTCAAATCATGAGCACTAAAACTCTTCAACATTGTTTGTTGGATACGATCCAAAGTAGGTTTCAAATCATCGGGTTCTTGACTATCTTCATCTTTATAACTATTAGCCAACATATTCCAAATAATTTGATGAGCAAATAATTGTGACACTTTAGCTGTCTCAACAATAAATCTTTCAACATAACCTTTATAATCGAATCTTAATGACTGAACAATTTGTGGTACATAAAAGAATGTTAAGTTAACGTCATGACTCTCTAATGATCTCATGGTGTACTGTAAAATGTATGAATTGGATCCAAATGGTGGTAAAAATAATGTGATACTATCAATTGGAGCTAATGGAGCCCAAAACAATAAATGATACGATGGCATATGAGTTCCAGCATTGATACCAATGAAAAATTGTACGGCATCAGGGTAACTGATAGCAGGTAATGGGTCTTTAATTATCAATTGTTGTAATAATTCGTCTAAACTCTTTAATTTGTATCTCATGGCCAAATTCACTGCCAAAATTGGATCAATTTCATAAGCAAATTTAAGGTGTTGACCTCCAATTTGTTGATTAACATAAGTACCACTAGTATCTGAAGGATTCATTGAATGTAACCACACAGTAAATTTACAAATCTCATCATCCATAAAATATAAAAGAATTTTAGCTTTCATATCAATCAATTCCAGTTGGAAATTATTTAATCCAGTGACAAATTTGGCAACTTCTTTTAAAAGTATTAATTCACTCTTAAATTTTAATTTATTACCTCCAAATGGATATGTGCTTCTTTGTCTAAACCAAGTCAATGCCCCATCCAAGATTAATTCACTTAAATATTTGCTGCTTCTGGAACCTAATTTGATATGATATTGTAATAATTCAAAAGAAAATTTAACCAATTCAAAACGAACTAAACGAGATAATGGATGATAACTGGCAATTTTCAAATTTTCCAAGCCAACTTCAACAAATCTAGTGAAAATCTTCAATAAATGATCCAGTTGATTCAATGTAGCTTCAAAATTAGATGCAAATAATCTAATAATCTCTAAGTGAGGAGCGAAATTTTTTTGAGCATTGTCAGCTTCCTTATTAACCAATACTCTATTACTTGGTGCATATTCCATTTTCTCAAATTCAGGATGAACAAGATCAAATTCTTGTGAAAAGACCCCTTTGCGTAATTGTATAGATTCTTCCCATTTTTTGGCAATTTCACTCAACAAAAGTACTGATAATTGTGGTTTATCTTTCATAACAGCAAACCAAACACCACTAGCAGTAATCATAATCAGTGGAACAAACATTGTGAATGGGATTTCCACTAAATATCTAATCAATTCAGCATTGTTAACATCACTCAATAAAGTTAACCCAGCAATTTCACTCAATAATTTCATAATTTCATCATTGGTAGGATAATCAAATCCTCCATTGTCTCCTGGAACTAATCTGGCTTTAATGTAATAAACTTTTTCTCTAATAGCTTGGAAGGCAAAATCAGTTTCTTCATCGGTACGCAATGGTAATTTATTCATGATTTCAGTAACAAAACTACTTCTCCATGATAATTGGGATACAATAGTGGGCAAGGCATTCAAATTGGAACTATTGGCATAGGTAATTGCGGACCATTCACGATCATTAGATGAAATGGCACCCGCCATTTCCAAGGCAAAGGATAACCCAAATTGAACAGGACTATCAAACTGTAAACTTTCATTGGCAGAAATGTACGATTGAATTAAACTCTTGACATCAATGTTACATTTGTGTAACAAGATTTTAAGCCAATGTTTACATTTATCATGGAATCTGTTGAATGTACTGGTTCTCCAATGATAGTCGTCAGACATGGACACTTTAATACCAGTACATCTTGCTCTGAAAACTGTGGTGGGTTCATATTCATGAACATCAGCATCAGCAATACTATCAAATAATAAAGTCAATAAATCAAATACAGCGAATAAACTCTTCTTGTGGCACAATGACGATGGCACTCTACTGATTAATAAATCACAACATTGCATGGCAGCATCTTGCATTTCTGGAACTGGATAACAACAATAGATCAACATAGTCGTCAATTGTTCCGCAATATGGTCAGCACTAAATTGTTTATTGGCACCAGTATTAATTAATTGAATGAAATCTTTGACAATTTTAAATGAAATATGTCCTAAATATTTGTCAACCCCAGAAATCTTAAATGTTGGATCAGTGAAATACAATAATGAATCCGAACAATTACCATTTCTAACTCTTAAAGATTCAACAAACACTGCAGCAGATAAAAACATCAATTTCGGATAAGATAAACTACGATGGACTTCAAAAATGTTGCCCAAATAATGACGATGATCTTTGATATTATGATTGGATGAACCTCTTCTTAAAACTGTGTTTAATTCAATGGAAGTTTCGGTTCTGTCCCATGACAATTCTGAAGCCAATGGTGGTGAATTATAAGCAATTCTTTCTAATTCATTCCGGAAAGTTTTGGTATTCTTTGAATTGATATTGTATCCATGAACAACCATATTGAACCAAATGTTTCTAAACAAGTTGATAGTGACAGTACTTTTAATCTCTAATGGTTTCTCACCTAAATGAACATCAGGCAACAATGCAGCTAATGGTTTCAAATAAATAGCAATTTGATCACCAACTTCACTAATTTCATTATGGGATCTATGATGTTCCAATTGTTGAACATCACCTTTACTGTTGATTGTTTGTAATAATTCATGAAGATAAACCGTAAATAACGGGTTTGATACCTTTAATTTTTCAGCAAGTAACATTTTACTTTCTGTTAAATAGCCCATCAACACCATATTTTTCTTCTCTAATGCATCAAATGATATCTTGTTTAATAATCTAATCAAAATAACAAATTCACGTTCAGGTAAAAATGGGGCACATGAACTTAACCCTTTCAAAATCAATGGTCCAATTGGTGAATCGATTTTGCTGACCTTTTGTGATAAAATAGTACAAGTCAATGCTGGAACACTTTCATCATTACATTTTTCACAAACTTCAATAATACCCGTAACGGCATTTTCACAAACTTTACGGTAATCATTTTCATCAAATTCACTAGAATTAGCACCTTTACTAAAAGCTTGAGAGAAAGAAGTGAATGAAGTTCTTCTAGATGACATAGGTGATGCAAATGCTTCTCTTCCTAATAAATTATCACCTCCACTCAAACCGGTGTTAAATCTTTTGGTACTTTTAGAAGGTAATAATAACCCTTCATTAGTAACAAATAAAAGATTTGTTAATGAATAAATTGTTGTCACCACAGTGTCTTGAGGCAATTTTTTCGTACCTAATCCAACGGCTTTGGAAGCTTTCAAACAATAATGTGGGTCTAATTTAGGATTGGCAATAACTGAAGTGAATGCTCTGGTCAATGAGGGACCAATAGATTCATCCTTATAAACCAATAAAGAACCAAATTCAAAAACAGTCAACCCTAAATCTGGATCCAACATAACATCTCTTATTTCAATACTTGATTTAAATAATTTTCTTGATGTTTTCAAATCCAAATTATCAGTAAACATACCACAACTCAAAATTTGTAAGTTATGGCTCTTGGCCAAATAACCCAATTTCAAACGATCATAAGTTGAGTAAACAATATAAGTTTCTCCTCTGTCCAAAAATTCCAATTTACGTAAAGCCAATCCAGTTAAATTGTTGATAATATCCATATGAGCTCTTGAAAAATCCAAATTGTCTTTAGCAAAAACTGCCAGGTTCGATTTATCGTCAACTTGATCATACTTGTTGGCAACTTTTTCTAAAATATAATGCAACAAAGATTGATCTTTATTATCAATGATTCCATTAACAATAGCACACATTAATCTCGACAAACTTTCCAAATACAAGATTGGTGAGAAATTGATAACAAAATCACGAGTCAATAAATCTTGGAATTCATTTGGTTCATCATAAAGATAATCAGTGTAATTCTCAACGTCATTCAAAAAATCTGCATCATCTATGTTTGAGTCTAAGGCAATGAAAATTTTATAAGTTCTGGATGAAATACTTAAAAATTTGGCATTTTGATTAAACCCATCCAATACCCCTGCTAAAGTCAAGAAATGAGTCAAATGAAGATTCATATTGTCGAAAAATTTCTCAATAAACTCTTGGAAAATATCAACAACTTCATCTAAATATTGTTTGGTATTTTGCATAGCAAGATTGATCAACCCAGTAGTCAATTTTTCCCCTAATAAATTCCATGGTGAAATGGTGGCTGAATTAGAAACAATTGAATAAGCAAATTTTTGATCTGGTAATTCAAAGAGATAAGCTTTAAACTTGTTGATTAAAGCTTGAATTTGAGAGTCAACTTTCATGGGTTCTTTAGTGGCATCACTAAGGGCAATAATCACTTCGTATTCCTTTTTAGCAATGGCAACTTCAGATAATCTATCACGAACACCACTACTACCACCAGCACCACCACCATTACTTACACTGCCGTTCAATTTACCCCTTGAGTTGAGTAATTTGGGAGTGGCCGATAATAATTTGGAAAAATCATCTTTTTGAATTCCAGTATTAACTTCTTTTAAATTTGAAGATGGATTTTGAACCGTCAATTCGGCCAATTTCTTAAGGGCTTCAGCACGAATTGAGCCACGGGTAATCCCTGAATAATCCATAGCTTTTCTGTTCTTTCTGTTTTCTTGAATGATTTACTAGCAAAGAAAGAATAAAAGCCGTCACTAATGAGTTTAGCAAATGAAAATAAATAGAATTCAAGAAATAGAAAGAAAGTAGATATAGAAGGAATTATACAACTTTTTAAATGATAATTGCGTTGGTGGTGGGTGATTTTTTTTGGGTTTGTTTTTCCTCGTCCACATGCTTATGTATTTTTGTGTAACTTTACAATTCTTTCAGTTGTGCTGGCAAAGAGGAAGAAGAAAACTTTTTAATGTCGCACATGTCGATGGAAAAAGTAAAAGTGGAGAATGCACGTGATTGATTTAATTAATAACTTCTTAATTCTTATCCCAACAAGGTAATTTCTTGAATCTGATCAAACGTACCTTGTTGTTGTTGGATCTCAATTAATTTAGATTTACGATTTGTATTCCATATTTCTTGGGTGTTGCAATAACACAATCATACAATACAAAAAGTATGAAAAAAAAAAAAGTTAGTTGTGTTGATTAGTTGGGAGCGGGATATATTCTAACACTCTATACATAAACCCCTTTTTAATTCCTATATTTTGAGAAACCCAATTTAAGAATAAGTTTCAATCAAAGTGTCTCTTAAATTGCCACCAATAGCATCTGGTTGAGCATCTTGTAATCTGAAAATAGATTCAATAACTGACAATTCTGGAGCAGTAGTATCCAAACCAGCAACACTGAGCCAATCATTAACAACCATACCAGCACCAACCACTGAGGAACCTCTATTCACGGTACCAGCAACTAATGGAACTTGTAATAAAGATGACAATTCTTCTTGATCTTGTATAGAAGTTTGAGGATGGACCAAACCACCTTGATTACTCAATGAACAATATGAACCAACTAATACATTACCAGCAATAGTTTGACGGAACACTTCCACACCCAATACATCAGCAATTAATTCTTCAGTTTCTCTTTCAATATCAGGATGAACCAAGGCAACATAATCATTACAACATATAACGTTACCCAATGCCGATAATCTTTCTTCCACTCTTTGTATTTTGATTGAGTCAGGTAAGGAGTTTCTTAAATGCATTAATTCTTGATCAGTAGTTTGGGTTGGGACTAATAAACCTCTTCTATTACCAGAAGTCATTCGACCAACAATACGAGTACCAGCAATGGTTGTATGCACGATTGGAATAACATCACCTAATTCAGCTTCAAAGGCAGAATAAAAGTTTTCTGATCCACCAACGGCAACTAAACAGTATGAGTTGGTTAAATTGGAAAAGACACCAACTTCGTTAGAGTTTTCAAATTGAGTTCTAGTAGCCATAATGTAATTCGTTCGATTCAGTAAATTGAGATATGTAATGGAGKTKGTTGACTTATTTATACTTTAAATATATGTGATAATTCAAATATGAAATAAGTTCAAATACGTTAAATTGTGTTAAAAAGATATGGACAATCCTTTTGTTGTGTAAACAATTATGACTAACTTTTGGAAAAAAAAAARAAGAAGCCATCTCATCTTTTCATGATTCTAAGGATACAATGGCAAAAAAAAAAAATTAAAGGTCGTGTGAATGTTTCACGATATTTGTTAGCACGTAAAGGACTGCCAATAATGTATGGTGTATAACTGGCCCATTATGTGGAGTAGTGGCTAATAAATCATAACTAAAGGGATGGAAGATTATTTATATAACTTAGAAAAAGCTATATGGTATACATATTTGGTGTTAACTGAAAAGTAGTGGAGTTTTTGTAATTTCTTGCAGTTTTTTAAGTACTTACGTTTATCATTGTAAGCAAATGCAATATATTTTATAATTAGACTGCTCAGAATCAAGTCCTTGATCAATTTTTTGGTATATTGATTACATGTTTGCCTAGATTAAGCATTTTTGGAGAGAAATTTTTTTGGTAAAAATTGTTGCGAAATGAATGGTAAAAATAAAATACTACGCCTCGATGTTTTTGAGAGAGCAAAAACCAGACGGACAATAATAACATTTTAGGGAATGATTAGCTCTTGAACAAGTTATCGCAACCACTTTCAGCTTAATTTTATCATAAATAATACACACTCTTGATCGAGGTTGTCATCATAACGGGAATTTAATCTTTCGTGAGATATATTTTTTTATCGAATTTGGCAAATTTACAAACTTGTGAAGCGCAAAGTACTTATTACTTGTTTTTTGTACTACATGCAATGTTCTGAATGTGGTCTTTTAAATACTCTTTAAAGTTAAGGACTTGCCGTTTAAATAAAATAGGAGATACGCCACGAATTTAAAAATTCCCAAATATTGTTTACTCATCACATAGCCTAATGGCATTGACATCAGCATAACGGTTTTTTTAACCGATCAAGTCTTGGGGTCCGTTTACTTGTGTCTTGTCTTGTCTTGCTTTCGTGCACTCGCCTCAAAAAATGGCTTAACATTTACATGCTTCTTTTGTATTTAATAAACAAAGGCACTTACATAATGGCAATTTGAGCAAAGAAGGTCAAAAATTCCGAGTTACTATTAAAGCCAACAGCAAGGGTTCGGAGCAATAGGAATTGGTTGATTTCTTTGTAGAACAAGAGTGATTAATACAATAGAGCGGAAATAAGAACAAACATTTTTTACAAAACAATTTCCCTTCTTTTAATTGTTTATTTGTAGGGCAAGATAAACGACTATTTGTAGTAGCAATTTTCAAAAAATAAACAATAAAAATATAATAGGTGATAAATTGAAAAACATTGATTCAATATGCCAAGCTTCAAGGCTCATATCATAAGCTAACCACCCAAAGTCGTGTGCAAACTACTTTAGGGCAAAAAATCACCGTTTAAGGAATGCTAATGAGTCCAATAATGATTAATACATTCCAAATGTCTAAGGTTACAAATAAACGAAAAAAAACGGTACTTGTTTTGTCCTACTCTCTATTGTCAGGATGAGTTTGCTTCTACTCTAAGAGAGTTCCGTTGGCATAGGTGGCTTTTTTTTGGTACAATTGTAAGAGTATGTAAAAGCTGTTGTCTCTACTCGCAGACTAACTGAACCAAGAATATCGTTCAAAGTTTCCTTCTTTGAAATCAATTCGAATTATAGATTCGTGTTTGTGAGACAATTGCTAGTGTGTTTAACTCATAACTGTTGGCTCGCTAGCACTTGTTCGTTTCTTTGGATTTTGTTTTCTGTTTTTTATTCGATTTTTTATGTTTTTATTGTCTTTTATATGTCCGAGAAAAAAAAAAAAATACCAACGAGAATTAACATTCCTCCCTTTAAATTCTTCTAGTAACTTCTATTGATGATAGAACCCATTGCAAAAACGGTATGCAATTGAGATGCTTGTGTTGTCAAAAATTTTTGTTGGTAATATGACCTGAAGCAGCCTTTAGTGGCCTTTTACTGCTTGATTCTATAAAAGAACATTCCAAAAGAGATTCATCACCAAATCACTATAATATTTAGTTTAGTGAGAATGATAATATCATAACCACAAAATTAATAAATGCTTTAACCATCACCTTATCATTAGGTTTATTGGTGGTTAATAGATTTATTGTTTTGACACGGGAAATATGAGGATCCATAATAAGACAAAAATAAAAAGAACAACAAAATTATGAGCCAAACAATCCGAAGCAACGTAAAGTACGATATCAAAGAATCATAACTTTGCTTTCTATTTGATAACCCGCCTCAAATCAAGATTGGGAGTGTTAACACATTGGAATACTTTATAAGAATTGACTTTAAATTTACGATGAATTGCAAATCCTTATGGAGCTATTGGCAACAACATCTTCCGCTTAGGTCGCTGGTTGCCCACTTTTTGATGTTAGTAACGTCAATTATGCAAATATTGGGGAGCATCATTAAGAATTAGACGACGGAAGAAAGAAAGTACAAAGTCATTGTGACTTGTGTTTTTCGGTTTAACTTGCATTTTACAAACCCTGAGTCCGCCATTTTTCGTATTCGAAGCAAGGTCTAATTTTTGAACATATATTTCCTTGAATATTGATATTTTGAATATGGAAATAAATCGTGCATAAGAAAGTTTTGCTATGCACGTTCATACTTCCAAAAATTCAAAGACTTGATATTATTAATTTAGAATTTTACTAATTCTTGTCAAAAGCACGGGCGACGAAAGAGATGCATTTGCTAGACTTTCATGAATGTATATAAAAGAGGCTTCCCCCCTCCCTTGAATTGAGGTCTGATAGTTTTTAATTTCATTTTATTATAATTGTATAAACAACTACCAACTGCTAATATTAGATGCTACAACAATATACATTGTTACTCATATATTTGTCGGTTGCGACTGCAAAGACAATCACTGGTGTTTTCAACAGTTTTAATTCATTGACTTGGTCTAATGCTGCTACGTATAATTATAAGGGACCAGGAACCCCAACTTGGAATGCTGTTTTGGGTTGGTCTTTAGATGGTACTAGTGCAAGTCCGGGAGATACATTCACATTGAATATGCCATGTGTGTTTAAATTTACTACTTCTCAAACATCTGTTGATTTGACTGCTCATGGTGTTAAATATGCTACATGTCAATTTCAGGCAGGTGAAGAATTTATGACCTTTTCTACATTAACATGTACTGTGAGCAATACTTTGACTCCATCTATTAAGGCTTTGGGTACTGTCACTTTACCACTTGCATTCAATGTAGGTGGAACTGGTTCTTCTGTTGATTTGGAAGATTCTAAATGTTTTACTGCTGGTACTAACACAGTTACATTTAATGATGGTGGCAAGAAAATCTCAATTAATGTTGATTTTGAAAGGTCAAATGTCGATCCAAAAGGGTACTTAACTGATTCCAGAGTTATACCAAGTCTCAACAAAGTGTCAACTCTTTTTGTTGCACCACAATGTGCAAATGGTTACACATCTGGTACAATGGGATTCGCTAACACTTATGGTGATGTTCAAATTGACTGTTCAAATATTCATGTTGGTATTACAAAAGGATTGAATGATTGGAATTATCCGGTTTCATCTGAATCATTTAGTTACACCAAAACTTGTTCATCTAATGGTATCTTTATCACATATAAAAATGTTCCTGCCGGTTATCGTCCATTTGTTGACGCTTATATTTCTGCTACAGATGTTAATTCGTACACCTTGTCGTATGCTAATGAATATACTTGTGCTGGTGGTTATTGGCAACGTGCACCTTTCACATTAAGATGGACTGGATACAGAAATAGTGATGCTGGATCTAACGGTATTGTTATTGTGGCTACTACCAGAACAGTTACAGACAGTACTACCGCTGTGACCACCTTACCATTCGATCCTAACCGCGACAAAACTAAGACAATTGAAATTTTGAAACCTATTCCAACAACTACAATCACAACATCATATGTTGGTGTGACTACTTCCTACCTGACCAAAACTGCACCAATTGGGGAAACTGCTACTGTTATTGTTGATATTCCATATCACACTACCACTACTGTTACCAGTAAATGGACAGGAACAATTACTTCCACCACAACACATACTAATCCAACTGACTCAATAGACACTGTCATTGTACAAGTTCCACTGCCAAACCCAACTGTTACTACCACTGAATATTGGTCTCAATCATTTGCTACCACCACCACCATTACTGGACCACCAGGAAACACTGATACTGTTTTAATCAGAGAGCCACCAAACCATACTGTCACTACAACCGAGTATTGGTCAGAATCTTACACTACTACTAGTACTTTCACTGCTCCTCCAGGTGGAACTGATTCAGTTATTATCAAGGAACCTCCAAATCCAACTGTTACAACTACCGAGTACTGGTCAGAATCTTACACTACCACTACTACTGTCACCGCTCCACCAGGAGGTACTGATACCGTGATTATCAGAGAACCACCAAACCATACTGTAACCACAACTGAATACTGGTCACAATCTTACACTACAACCACCACTGTTATTGCCCCACCAGGTGGCACTGATTCGGTTATCATTAGAGAACCTCCAAATCCAACTGTCACAACCACTGAGTACTGGTCTCAATCTTACGCAACTACCACTACCATTACCGCTCCTCCAGGTGAAACCGATACTGTCCTTATTAGGGAACCACCAAATCACACTGTCACTACTACTGAATACTGGTCTCAATCTTACGCAACTACCACTACCATTACCGCTCCTCCAGGTGAAACCGATACTGTCCTTATTAGGGAACCACCAAATCACACTGTCACTACTACTGAATACTGGTCACAATCTTACACTACAACCACCACTGTTATTGCCCCACCAGGTGGCACTGATTCAGTTATCATCAAGGAACCACCAAACCCAACTGTCACTACAACTGAGTATTGGTCTCAATCTTACGCAACCACCACTACCATTACCGCTCCTCCAGGTGAGACCGATACTGTCCTTATTAGAGAACCACCAAACCATACTGTAACCACAACTGAGTATTGGTCTCAATCCTATGCAACTACTACTACAATCACTGCTCCTCCAGGTGAAACCGATACCGTTCTTATTAGGGAACCACCAAATCACACAGTTACTACTACTGAATACTGGTCACAATCATTTGCTACAACCACAACTGTAACTGCACCACCAGGTGGTACTGACACTGTTATCATTAGAGAACCACCAAACCACACTGTCACTACTACTGAATACTGGTCACAATCATTTGCTACTACTACCACTATCATCGCACCACCAGGTGAAACTGATACTGTTTTAATCAGAGAGCCACCAAACCCAACTGTTACCACCACCGAATACTGGTCTCAATCCTATACCACTGCTACTACCGTTACTGCACCACCAGGTGGAACTGATACTGTGATTATTTATGACACCATGTCAAGTTCAGAAATTTCTTCATTTTCTCGTCCTCATTACACCAACCATACAACTTTGTGGTCTACAACTTGGGTTATTGAAACAAAAACAATTACAGAAACTAGCTGTGAAGGTGATAAAGGTTGTTCTTGGGTTTCTGTTTCTACTCGTATTGTCACAATTCCTAATAATATCGAAACTCCTATGGTTACTAATACTGTTGATACTACAACCACAGAATCCACTTTACAATCCCCATCTGGTATTTTTTCAGAGTCAGGAGTATCTGTTGAAACAGAATCTTCTACTTTTACTACTGCTCAAACAAATCCAAGTGTTCCAACAACTGAAAGTGAGGTTGTATTTACTACTAAAGGAAACAACGGAAATGGTCCTTATGAATCACCATCTACTAATGTGAAATCAAGTATGGATGAAAATTCTGAATTTACTACTTCCACAGCTGCTTCCACTTCTACTGATATTGAAAATGAAACCATAGCAACAACCGGTTCCGTGGAAGCTTCATCGCCTATCATTTCTTCTAGTGCTGATGAAACTACTACTGTTACTACTACTGCTGAATCAACCAGTGTCATTGAACAACAAACCAATAATAATGGTGGTGGTAATGCTCCATCTGCAACTTCAACTTCATCTCCATCTACAACTACAACTGCTAATAGTGACTCTGTTATTACTAGTACAACATCAACCAACCAATCTCAATCGCAATCCAATTCTGATACCCAACAAACTACATTGAGTCAACAAATGACTTCATCTTTAGT
Organism: Candida albicans SC5314; assembly: GCF_000182965.3. Classification (NCBI taxonomy): domain Eukaryota; kingdom Fungi; phylum Ascomycota; class Pichiomycetes; order Serinales; family Debaryomycetaceae; genus Candida; species Candida albicans. The sequence continues at coordinate 1,532,376 of NC_032096.1, read as the reverse complement.
TAGTTTACATATGCTTACTACATTTGACGGATCTGGTTCTGTTATTCAACATTCTACTTGGTTATGTGGTTTGATCACATTATTATCCTTATTTATTTAAGGATGATACCATCATAGTCGCCTTTTTAGATTTTTGTTATTTGTTTGTTTTTTGTTTTTTTGGCTCCAAAAAAAAAATTAATATATTTTTTGGTTTTTCTTCGTGTTTATTGATATTTTGCTATTTTCGGTATGATTAATTACCTCCAATTTGGTGTGTTGTTAATTTGATTAGTTTGTTTCTATAGTTTTTATAATTCTAAGTATTTTTTATTATTTGAATTTTAAAAAAAGAGCCTGCGACTATGAATTGTTCAGTATGATTCATGTAGAACAAAAATTTGACTACTCTTTTATTTATAGAAGAACTGACTCTGGAATTTATTGTAATATAATCTTTACTTGAGGTTATGCATCGCTTGTACAGTTTCAGGGTTTTAAGATTGGAAGGTTTGCTAGATAAGATACAATGCTAAGGAAGAATACTATAAAGTAGTAGGTCCAAGAAAAATGTTGCTGATTATAAACACTTCCAAAAATATAGTGTTGGCTACTAAGTTGAGGTGTTAGAAATAATTAAGATGCACCAAAGTAAGACCAAACCGAAGAATCAGCCCCCCCAAGAGGGCAATATGTGTTAATTACCAAACTTTTTGCCATTTTAAAAACGCCATACACAAGGGACCTAAAATTAGCCCTCCTTCATTACGGTCAATGCAAAATATGAGGGCCAATGCGTTGGCGGTGTATTTGGCTTTTGTTCAGGAGAGGAAATTGTTGCATAAATTATAATCATCCAAGTTTAAAGCCTAATATAGATACAATTTGAATACCTTTAAATTGAACACTTTCTTCCTCGTACATTCAATTGGTAGCATATTGTAGCAAAAAGATTTCTGAAATGCATTATTGTTAGAATTCTCTACTGTATATGCCAAGACAAAATATGATCTTCCCTTCTTAAATGATCTAGTTATTATTAGTACTTCAAGAATTAAGTATGTTCTTATTTGTTGTTGGTGGTGATTGAGGGTTTCGGTGTTTGAAGAAGTATGCCAAGAAAAAAGTCTGCATTGTGTTACTTCCACATACTCACTTTTTTCTTGGCAAAGAAATTAGACTCGTGGGATTTGAAGAATTAAATTGGTTGTTTTAACGCAATTTCTTTTAAAAGATGAAAGGTGGGGGAGGAATTAGATCTTGGCGTTCAAGGGTTCAGTCTGTTGATTTATAATTGGGAAATACTAAGATTGCTTCTCTTTTTTTGAATGGCTAGTCATATGTTATAAGAAACTTATAGGAGGAATTTCTATATTTGTTTTCCCTGTCCCCATTGCAGGATTGAATTTGACAAGCAAAAAAGTAGTAGGATGAGGAGAAAGGAGGCAGTGTCAATTATTGCAGTTGAAATCCACATTTAGTTTTCAAGATAAGCTATAAATAGATAGGATAACTAATTGTGTGTGTCAATTATTGTTTTATTGTTTCCTAAGTTATCTTGATAAGAATTAAATCGAATGGTTTGTATTGGTTAAGTGATTTAAGAATTAGCTTTTTCATGCTAGACAGTAATCTCAGCCTCAATTTATTTCTATTTGTTCTTAAAGCCTAATTATTGTCTATTCATTCTAGCCATCCCCCCTTAGATAGTATGATTGATATCGGATAAACACATAAATATACAATAAAAACAATACAACCAAAGGGGGACAGAGAAGTGGTAAGTTTTGACCATCAAAATGAGGCTGAGTAAAACTCAATAACTATATAAAAATTCCTGTTATTTTTATTAATGAGCTGATTATAATACTACTAGCAAGTTAATTACCAGTTTAGGCTTACTCTTCTAATAAAACGTAAAATTTTCTACCTACTAGTACATTTAAACAACAATTAACGAAATTCAGTTTTATAAGCATGTAGGGTTAATATAAGCAGTTACTAAAAAATAAGATATATTAGTTGTGACTTCGTAATAGTTTTGTGTGGTTAACACTAAAAAATTCATGGAAATAGTGACAAAAAAATGCAATGCAATGCATAAAGGTAAGAAGGAAAAAGAGAAAAAGCCTTGTCTAAATACAAAACGAAATTGTGTTTAGAGTGTAATGATAGAAATGACGTTTCATATCAAACTTTATACTTCGTCAGTGTTGATATAGAGGTTGAGAATATTTTCATTCGGATCGATTTTGGGGATCATGAATTTAACTGTGAATTTGTGGAAAAACAATAATTACCTGAAGAAGGAGGAGAATGCAACATTCTTGGTGTATTCAGGTAGCTTTTGCAGGGATTATTATTGTTAGTAAAACTAAGTTCTGGTTAATTCTCAATTATTATAATTGTTGTATATTCAGTTTAAGTTGTGTTCGGAATAGTTAACCCAGTCAATAACCAATCTCTTCCCATCATTAACAATGTAACATATTCTATAAATATAAACTAAATAGAATAGACAAAAGATTTAGATAACAAATAACAATCAGCCAATCAACAAAAGACAAAGAGAGAGACGGGAGGGGAGGAGAGGGAAAAAAAAATCCCTCATACAATGATCTTTATGAGTAGAAAATCTCTCAGAATTTCATATCAAAGTAACATTACTTAATCATTATTATATTGTCAATTAAAAGCAAACAACTAGTATTTCACTGTGAATCACTTTTGTTCTTGTGCCCATGTGGGTGTGGTTGTTGTGGTAATCGTAGTAGTGGTGGTGGCAAAAATGAGTAAAATTGACTAAATCATCACAAAAAAAAATTCTGAATTGTTGAGTTGTTAGTTAGTTAACTAACAAAAATGAAAGGGGGGGTGTAAAAATACATCTTGTGATATACGTAATAGACTCAGCCAACTTCTTGTTCATTTTTCATCCCACATTACTGTGTTAATTGATTTCTTATTATTTACTCTACCCTTGATAGTGGCAGCAACAGTAATAGTACCAAAAGCAACTAAGACACAGCTTAAAAGAAGAAAGGAATCACCGAAATAAGCCTATGCCAAGAAAACTGGTGAATGAAAAGAATACAAAAAAAAAAACACGAGCAGTGAAATTTCTTTTTTTGGGTTCGTTTGTTGGTTTTGTGTAATGTGTGACTCACTGAGAGAAAAATGGCAATAGAAACTAAATGATAAAGTTTTGGTTTGAATCGATACAGCAATTAGTAGGCCAAAAGATAAAGGAGGTAATGTAATGATGTGTATTGTAGTGGCAGTAGTTAAGCCTTAAGATAAGAAACGGAAAGAGGGCAAGGAAAGTGTATAAAGAATCGACCAGGAGAAGAACAGGAGGAGGGGGGGAAAGGGAGGAGGCGCAGGAATAAAGGAAGTCGATTATAATATTTTTCACAGTCAATACCTAACAATTAATTAATTCCCTCTTTTATCTTTTTTTACAGACCACATAAAATGCCACAAACTTATTATGTGGAAACAGTCTTTCCATTTTTAAATTTTTTACAGGTTATGTAAGCTAACTTAAATTACTTAGACATCATCATCGTTGATTCCACATTTCCTGTTACTAGGTGTTTGCATTTAACAACAGAAAGGGAAATAGGTGGACTTTCCAATCAGGATAAATAGAAATATCCTATTAACAAACATACAATCAAACGCAATTTATGAATGAACATTCAAAAGACCAATTATTAAGAACGATTAACAATGCCAGAGTAGTTACTAGTACTACAGAATGCGCAAAAATAACCTAACAAAACTAAACCTAGAACAAATCGAATTGTCGAGAAATTATAACCGACCTTACCACCACTAACTACCGGAAATAAAAAACAAAAAAATAAATCCTATCAACTATCATGTGACTTACATCGCTTTTCAACTGAATGCATAACGTTTGCAGGTTTTGTCATTTGTAAATCGCTTCGTCAAAAACAATTAACAATTTCAAATGCAAAATGTAACGTCAAATTGACATACATTGAAATTGTTATAAATTTCTTTTGTGATGATGTTGCAATGACGGCATTAAATATGAAACGATTTTTGAACAAAACCATATACAAGGTTAATAATAATAACAACCTTATTGTAAATAAATTTCAAAGTTTTTGCGCTTCCATTTATCTTTTGCTATACACAATAATACTCCATATTATCTAATGTATCAAATGGAGAAAAATTGTAATATACCTTGTTGGTGATCCATTCATGATTTTTATCTCCGCTCCGCTCTGTTCGGTTACTAAAATTATATCTTTACTAAGTAACGTCAAAAAAAAAAAAMAAATTACATCAATGAAAATATGTCAATCTTTTAAATCCGTCGGAGATGATAATGGGAATTGGAATGAAGATAATGAGAACTAAAAGATGGGTCCAGAACTTTTACAACAACAACAACAATGGCTTTACCAAATAGTGGTGGATGGTGGATGATGGTGACAGCCGTAAGATTGATCTGAAACTTGTGGCAAAAATGCATGATATCATCCAATATTTACATATCATCTCATACTTACATACATGTATATATTATAGGAATTACATTACATTATGTCATCTGTGTCACGATATGATGAAATTTCTCGTTTATTGTTACTAAATTCACTGTCACTTATGCATGCATGTATTTATGTGTGTGTGCAACATTTAACGTTGAATTTTTACAACGTCTGCCAAAACAAAACAAGAAAGAAAAAAAAGATTGATCGGTCCGTGAGAATACCTCCATCACAAAATACCTCTACAATACCAACAACAACAGCATAGCATAGCCCATGATTACTTATTCAACTGGCCATTAAGGTTTCTTTGCTTCATATCTATAAAGTTGCTACCGGGTGGAAAAAAAATCTTATGGTAAGTTGTGGCATACCGTTGTGCCGTCCTTGAAGGCTAAACATTTACCCGAATACATTATCAGGGACGGGAAAGGAGGAGGAAGAGGCGAAAAAAAAAGCTTAGATATCATCCTGCCCTTTATTTTTTTTCGCTCTTCTGGTTGTAGTAGTAGTAGTGTCTATTGTTTAGTTTAGTTCCTAGACAATCGCTCTTACTGTGTGGTCCACTATTCTCTTGTTTCATTTTGCTTATCGGACCGAGACACAGAAACAGAGAGAAATTGTGGCATATGTGTGCATTTACGTATATGCGTATATGTATGAATCACAATCTTTTCTCACTTATTGGCAGATTCGGTTCATCACCGAATATCCCAAAATTAAGAATACCTCCTTGATCAGTTTAGTCAGTTAGTTAGGTAGGTAGTCATTGGTTTATCAAATGTTTCTTGAATTCCATCTTATTTCTACATCTAGAACCATAATGAGGACTAACGAATACAATATATTGATATTGATAATGATTTTTGCCTTCTCCCTTTTTTATTCGATGCATATATAGATACTATATGTATAAAAAGCCCAGTTTTTGATTGACTTTGCCTTTAATATCTATCAAAATATATTTAGATTTGATGCTTTTTCGGATTTGTAACGGAGAAATAAAAAAAAAGAAAATCATATTAAACATACCGGCGAAAATCAGGCAAAATAAAACCGGTATGCGGCCATATACAAAAAAAAAAGTACATATAGAACCACACCAACAATAATAATATTTCTTTGTTTTATTTCTTATAGATGACCAAAATCAAAAAGCATATACCAAAGGTATACTGATACTGGTACTAATATGTACATATGAATGATAAATATGACAAGCAGAGAACAATAGATTCTTTTCTTTTTATTAAACTATGCGTTTCTTTATTGCTTGTTTGATTGTCAAATTCATCGGAAATGCTCCGTTGCAGGAGTACTAGAAATTTAAAAACAGACTTCAAAAAGCAAAAGCAAAACTTACTCGGGAATTTCTTTTTCTTTCTCTTTCTTTTTTTTTTTGCGGGTAAATTGCATGTGTCTTCATTCGTTAATATGACTGTACAATCAAAAGGCAGAGAATTACTCTGTTGTAGATTGTGTATTGGATGGCCATATGGATAGATAGATAGATAGGACTGTAGATAAAGATCAAAAATATCTTATCGGACCGGTTGTTCAAAACTAAAAATAGAAGAATGAATCCTTGACAGTGAGTGGTGGTGGTTAGTGGTGAAGGTGGCGATGGCAAATATCCTGCAAGTATAAGAGCTACCAATACACATACATATGCAAAAGCAACAGTGTAGTAGTGGTGGTGATTTGTGTATATATGTGGTGAGGATTGATTTTATGAATTTAAGGTTATATTTCCCGAAAGTGACAGATTTCCATATCTGAGACTTTTATGCTTTAGTAGTATTTCCTTTTTAGAGTAGTTTTTTTTACAGTTTAGCTAAATAGTTTTGTGTAAATGCATGCATGCATGAAATGTTAAATAACAAAAGAATGTGGGAACTAAAAAAAAATAAAAAATATTATTATAATTTCGTTTCGGATAGAAAAAAAAAACGTAATATGTTTAGGATTAATATACACTAGTAAGTCAAGTTAAGTTTTGTTTTGTTTTTGTATGTATGGGAGATTAATTTTTTTGGGTTTTTAGTTCACATAGAATGATTTTTATCTTTCCTTTTAATTGAGGAGAGGAAGATGCACACACACAAACGCACATTTCTATACACCCCCGTTCATCTTTGTTTATATTGTCAACTATAACCTCTCTCTCTTTAGATATCATAGTCTAAAAGATTATATAAATATTCAAGTATATTCCCATTCGAAATCCTTTTTTTTATTTTTAAAACCTTCCTATTATTATTTTTTTTTTATTTCTACATCACTTCATATCACATCAATCTACTTTCTCAAACATTACTACAATTATAACTTATTAGTTCAATTAATCCTTTCTCAGTGAAAAGCAAAGAAAAACAAGTTCTATAATTATCATTTCCCATCCATCTATCTCGGTGTTTCTATTTTCAAAGTTATTCCGTGTTTTTTAATAAAGAAATCTTAGCTTTTTTGTCCTTTTAAGATTTTACTTAGTGTTTTGTTRAATTTTTTCTTGGTTGCTGTTTTTCCAAAATTTTATTATTTTTTTTGCTTGGCATCTTTAATTCCGTTTTTTTTCATTCCCCGAATTATCATCAACTGTTCCCGCCTTGTCATAACAATTATCAACTTTTCCAACTTGATTGTTTTTTAAAATAGTTATTCTTTTTTATTGTCTGTTACAAATGTTATCAACCATGTCTAATTTGCCTATTGTTGCAGGTATTAGTACTACTGCTACTACTGGTACCACTTCCACTGCCACCGCTTCCACTTCCACTTCCGGATCTGTCAATACCACAGCCACCAACAACAACAACAACACATCTGCTTCCAATTCCACCAGTGCCTCCTCAGCAACAGCTAATGGTGGTATTGGCACCAATTCTGGTAATTCATTACAATATTATTATACTGGAAATAACACATCTAATAGTGTTGACGGAAACAAATACTCACTTCCTTCTATTTACTTCACCCCTCAAGATTCTATAAATAATACTAGCCACACTTATAATCCTTATACAACTGTTTCTGGTGCAGTAACTCCACAAAATTATCAACTTGATTACTCACAATCGTCAACTGTAAATAACAACTATCAATTCACCTTACCAAATCAACAATTATCGTCACCACAACAACAACAATACAATCGATCTTACTCAAATTCATTGATGCCAAATTATCATTATAACAATACTACCACTAATATCAATACTAATGTTGGTTCTAATACTTCACCACAATTATCCAATAGCAATACACCAAATCCAATTAGTCCAGTATTAATTCCCGATAAAGACAATACTTACAATAATACTAACAATGTTCTTGTATCATCATATCCTTCAATGACAATGAATCAGATACAACAACAACAGCAACAATATCTTCAACCATCTCAACAATATCAATATCTGTACAATCAATATTATATGCAACCCTATTACCACAACCCTCAACAACTGGCACCACAACAAGTGCAAAAACCAGCACAAACAGAAAAATTGCCACATTTATCAGTAACAAACATTGATTATTCTTCATTAGTATCATATACTGTATCTCCTTCATTAAAACGTAAACGCAGAACTGCGAAAAAATCCTTATCTCCATCATCAACATCATCATTATCAATGATGATAAATCATGACTCAACAAATAACGGCACAACTTCCACCGCAACAACAACACGATCATCATCAACTTCTTCAGCCACGTCATCCTCCATTGGTGTTGCAGCTGCTGATTCATTCCCATGTCCTCAATGTAATAAAGTTTTCCAAAAACCATATAATTTGAAATCTCATATGAAAACTCATTCCAATGAAAAACCATATCATTGTAATATATGTTTTAAACGATTTGCTCGACTGCATGATAAAAAAAGACATGAATTATTACATCAAGGTGTTAAAAATTTTAAATGTCAAGGTTATTTGAATGATGGAGTTACATCTTGGGGATGTGGGAAAACTTTTGCTCGTAGTGATGCTTTAAGTCGACATTTTCGAACTGAAACTGGATGGTTGTGTATTAGACCATTAATGGAAGAAGCTAAAAGATTAGAAGAAGAAGAACAACAAAGACAACAACAAGCACAACAACAACAACAAGTGCCACAACAATCACAAGTGTCCGAGCAAATAGGGGTAAATGTTGGAGAAATCAAATTTAATGATGAATATTATGATAATTCTAATTTTATTAAAAAATTATTACAATCTAATAAATAGTGAATGTGTGTTTTTAATAATTAGAAACCTAGATGTATGTATATAAATATATATATAAACCAAAAATAAATTGGTTAGTATAACTCTAATGTAAAATAGATATCTCTCAACAATATCACTTTTACATTCTATTAACTTTCCACAATCAGAGATCTATAATCAGGGGAAACTATAAATCAAATACAATGAACCCTCCCCCACCCCACCCCTAAATAAAAAGCCCCGTTAGTAACCATGATTTGCAACAACCCTAATAACCCCTAACAAACAAACTACGAATAATGGCTATAATGGATTAAAGAAAATCTCTACTTTTTTTTCTTGGCACGTCTGTATTCTAAAAAAACCGTTGATTGTTTAGTTTAGTGAAATGCCGAAAAAGTTAGTTTTTTTCTTGGCATGCATGAGCACTACTAAGCTAAACTAAGAACAATTTTTTTTTTTCAAAGCCACCTCCCGGAATACAAATATTAACAACATACACATACATATATATATAGTTTGTGTTGGTTCGTAAATCAAAATAGCAAATCTTTTAGTAACCACTAGAGATTAATGAGTCCTCTATAAGTTATGACGGTACACTTTTTCTTGTACAGTTTTCTTTTGTATAATTGACTATATTTAATTGTTCTGCTAGATCTCCTTCATGGAACTAGGGTTTCTACATCCATCGATAGAAGCTCAATATCTTGATCAAATAGATATTAAAAACGTACCATTTATTCCTAAGAATAAGAATTTGTGTTTCAGTACTTGTTCGTAATTGACAGAAAGAACGTTTTTCTTTGTAATGTAGTTGTACATACAATTGATACTCAACTTCCTTATCGTAGAAGACAATGAAATTTTCTAGACCCTATTTAGAAGAGGGATGGTCAATAATACTACATCTATACTAGTTTAGAGAATGAAGTACTAGATCATTATACATTAATAGAGTTGTCGTGTAAAAATAACAAAAATAACTTTCACCAAGTACCTTTTGTATTAGTCACGTGACATTTGGTTTAGTTATTGATAATATTTCGAAAGATTAATATAAAATATTGACAAATACCAGAGTGATTGATGTATTCTTACTGTGTGTACTTTCAGTTAGTAGATGTTTATTTAAGAATTCATTGTATTTTTGGTGTAAAATTGCAATAATATTTGCCAAAAAAAAATTGAAGATTTTTGCAGTACAAAATATAATTAATTATTGAACTAATGTAAAAGAGCTAACGTCACTGGACTCTTAATTGCTTTCTTAACAATTTTCTATCCATAAAGTAATACCCTTAACTACAAAAACGCGTTCAATAATTTAGAGTTAGTTGGTGAAAATAGAATCATCGTAGTTGCATAAAAGAATAATATTAACAGTTTGAGATGAGTATACATAGTTAAGCTCCTTTGTTTTTTGACTTCTTCTTATTTAGTTAAGAAATCATTTTAATGCAATGAGAGTGACGTAGTAATAAATAAGACTAAAATTAATGAGATGAGTATACAAAAGCTAACAATTGTACTCTGATTTGATGAGTAAGTTTTTTTTTTAAGATGAGTTATTCTCTTAGTCCTGTACACAATTGAAAAATTTTTTTTCATCACCAATAATACACGACCTATGTTGCTCAATAATGATGTTAAGCGCGTAGTATAAATATTCCATTGAATCCCCCTAAACTTCCAATCTTATGATAATTTTATATTATTCATTTTATTTTCTATTTATTTTCCTTCTTCCTTCTTCCTTCTCTCTCTCTCTTTCTCTCAACAATTATCAATACTACACCTTAACACTCCAGTATAATTGCCAACAGAGCTTATTAAGCCTTTGAATATAATTGGTATGTTGACCTAAGTTTCGTCCTTCAATTTGGATGAAAGGAAAAAAAAAATTTTCACGCGATGTGGGTTTAAACAAAATTGAACATTAAGAGTGTCTTTTTATTTTGATGTTAATTGTTGAGAGAAAGAATTGTAAAAACTGCTGAACAAACTCATAATCCCCAGAATTGGAATTTAGGGCTTGAGTAACAAAATGCATATAATATGACTCAGGTTTATATTGTACCCCAAATCATTGTTGTTGTGGATCTACAAATAAATTGTGTTTGATTCAAGTAAGAGCAGGATTTAATTACCCGCGAGATGAGGTTCATTCATTATGCAGCAAACACACAACTTTTTATTAGGAGTTTTTTTTCCGAGCAAATGCAAAGGAATAAAAATTTTTCCTTCTTCAATATCAACCCATCTTTTCCATCAAAAGAAGCCTATCCAATTGCTAAGAATAATATAAACTTCTTGTGTTCTTTTGTTTCCTCCCCATTGAACCCTTCCTCCCTTCAATCCGATCCAATACTAACAATACGTTTCTCTATATTAGATCATTATTTTATTTTATTTATTCAATTATTTACTTTTCGGTTAAACTTCAAATATTCCCCCTCCCCCACACATCTGAAAGTTTAACATTTTTAAAGTACAATAAATTAACTATTTAAACTTATACAATTATCATAAGAAATAACTCCCCTACTTATTTGATATAACAATGGCTCAATTATCTGTTCCAATTACTCCACCAATGGAATCTACTGGTGATGTATTGATGACTTTGGAAACCCAAGATGGTATTGCTCTTCAAGGGTATTCCTTTGGGGCTGCAAAACCAGCTGCTGGTGAAGTTGTTTTCCAAACTGGTATGGTTGGCTACCCTGAATCCATCACTGATCCTTCTTATGAGGGCCAAATCTTGGTTATCACCTACCCATTAGTAGGTAATTATGGTGTTCCAGATCGTGAATTACTCGATGAGGATTATGAACCAGCATTACCTAAATATTTTGAATCCAATAAAATCCATATTGCTGGGTTAGTGGTTGCTCATTATACTGAAGAATACTCTCATTGGTTAGCTAAATCTTCTTTAGGTAAATGGTTACAAGAACAAGGTATTCCTGCTATTTATGGAGTTGATACCAGATCTTTAACTAAAAGATTAAGAGAAAAAGGGTCAACTTTAGGTAGATTGGCCATTCAAAACTCTGATTACAAATCAGAAGAAATCATTTCTCAATCTAAATCAAATCCTCAAAATTGGAAAAAATTTTTCAATGTCCCGGAATTTGATGATCCAAATGTGAAAAATTTGGTTGCAAAAGTATCTACTGATAAACCAATTTTATATACCCCTAAAAAAACCAATGAAAATATTAAATTGGGTAAAAATGGTAAACCAATTAGAATCCTTGCTGTTGATGTTGGGATGAAATATAATCAAATTAGATGTTTTGTTAGAAGAGGAGTTGAATTATTGGTTGTTCCTTGGGATTATGATTTCACCACTGAAGAATACGATGGGTTGTTTATTTCTAATGGTCCTGGTGATCCAGCCGTTATGGATAAAACCGTGGAAAGATTACAAAAAATCCTTAAAGAAGGTAAAACCCCAGTTTTCGGTATTTGTTTAGGTCATCAATTATTAGCAAGAGCTACTGGTGCTTCCACTTTGAAATTGAAATTTGGTAATCGTGGTCATAACATTCCTTGTACTTCCACTATTTCTGGTAGATGTTACATTACTTCTCAGAATCATGGTTATGCCGTTGACACCGCCACTTTATCAAATGGTTGGAAAGAATTATTTGTCAATGCCAATGATGGATCAAATGAAGGTATTTACCACGAATCCAAACCATTTTTCTCCGTCCAATTCCACCCAGAATCTACTCCAGGTCCAAGAGACACCGAATTCTTATTTGATGTTTTCATTAAATCTGTCGTTGATTTCAACCAATCTGGTGGTGTTTATAAACAAGTTGAATTCCCAGGTGGTAAATTGGCCGAAAACAGAGCTGCTCATCCTAAAGTCGACGTTAAGAAAGTTTTGGTTTTGGGATCTGGTGGGTTATCTATTGGTCAAGCTGGTGAATTCGATTATTCTGGTTCTCAAGCCATTAAAGCTTTGAAAGAAGAAGGTATTTACACAGTTTTAATCAATCCAAATATTGCCACTATTCAAACTTCAAAAGGTTTAGCCGATAAAGTTTATTTCTTACCGGTTACCCCAGAATTTGTTAGAAAAGTTATTAAACATGAAAGACCTGATGGTATTTACTGTACTTTTGGTGGTCAAACTGCTTTGAGTGTTGGTATTGCCTTGAAAGATGAATTTGAAGGTTTGGGTGTCAAAGTTCTTGGTACTCAAATTGATACTGTTATTACCACTGAAGATAGAGAATTATTTGCCTCCGCCATGGCCGAAATCAATGAAAAATGTGCCAGATCTGAAGCTTGTAACACCGTCAAGGAAGCCGTTGACGCTGCCAATGCTATTGGTTACCCATTGATTGTTAGAGCTGCTTATGCTTTAGGTGGGTTAGGTTCAGGTTTTGCTGACAACGAAGAAGAATTGGTGGCCTTGTGTAACAAAGCATTTGCCACTTCTCCACAAGTTCTTGTTGAAAGATCCATGAAAGGTTGGAAAGAAGTTGAATATGAAGTTGTTCGTGATGCCTTTGACAATTGTATTACTGTTTGTAATATGGAAAATTTTGATCCATTGGGTATTCACACTGGTGATTCCATTGTTGTTGCTCCTTCACAAACCTTGTCAGATGAAGATTATAACATGTTGAGAACTACTGCCGTTAATGTCATTAGACATTTGGGTGTTGTTGGGGAATGTAACATTCAATATGCCTTGAACCCATTCTCCAAGGAATACTGTATTATCGAAGTCAATGCCAGATTGTCTCGTTCTTCAGCTTTAGCTTCTAAAGCCACTGGTTATCCATTAGCTTATACCGCTGCCAAATTGGGTCTTAACATTCCATTGAATGAAATCAAAAACTCTGTTACCAAATCAACCAGTGCTTGTTTTGAACCATCATTGGATTACTGTGTGGTTAAAATTCCAAGATGGGATTTGAAAAAATTCACTCGTGTCTCAGCCCTTTTGTCTTCATCAATGAAATCTGTTGGTGAAGTTATGGCCATTGGTAGAACTTTCGAAGAAGCCATTCAAAAAGCCATCAGATCTACTGATTACCACAACTTGGGTTTCAACAAAACTGCTGCATTAATGTCAATTGATATTGATCAAGAATTACAAACACCATCAGATCAACGTTTGTTTGCCATTGCCAATGCCTTGTCAGATGGTTATTCTGTTGATAAAGTTTGGAAATTAACCAATATCGATAAATGGTTCTTGAACAAATTGGACGGTTTAATCAAATTTGGTAACAAGATTGCCTCATATGGTGCCAAGGAAGATGTTCCAATGTCAATCTTAAGACAAGCCAAACAATTGGGATTCGAAGATAGACAAATTGCTAAATTCTTAGGTTCTAACGAAGTTGCCATTAGAAGATTAAGAAAAGATGCTGGTATCATTCCATTTGTTAAACAAATCGATACTGTTGCTGCTGAATTCCCAGCTTTCACCAATTATTTGTATGTCACTTACAATGCCGATTCTTCCGACGTTAAATTTGACGATAATGGTGTTATTGTTCTTGGTTCTGGTGTTTACAGAATTGGTTCTTCTGTTGAATTCGATTGGTGTGCCGTTAGAGCCATTAGAACTTTGCGTGAAAACAATGTCAAAACAGTCATGATCAATTATAACCCAGAAACTGTTTCCACCGATTATGATGAAGCCGACAGATTGTATTTCGAACCAATCAACTTGGAAAGAGTTTTGGATATTTATGACTTGGAACAATCTTCCGGGGTTATTATTTCTATGGGTGGTCAAACTTCAAACAATATTGCCTTACCATTGTACAGACAAAATGTCAAGATTTTGGGTACATCTCCAGAAATGATTGACTCTGCTGAAAACAGATATAAATTCTCAAGAATGTTGGATAGAATTGGTGTTGATCAACCAGCTTGGAAAGAATTGACTTCTGTTGATGAAGCTGAAGATTTTGCCGAAAAAGTCGGTTACCCAGTTTTGGTTCGTCCTTCATACGTTTTGTCTGGTGCTGCTATGAACACTGTTTATTCTAAAGATGATTTAGCTTCATACTTGGGTCAAGCCGTTGACGTTTCACCAGATTATCCAGTTGTCATTACCAAATATATTGAAAATGCTAAAGAAATTGAAATGGATGCTGTTGCCAAAGATGGTAAGATGATCATGCATGTTGTTTCTGAACACGTTGAAAATGCTGGTGTCCATTCTGGTGACGCTACTTTGATTGTTCCACCACAAGATTTGGATCCAGAAACCGTTAGAAGAATCGTCGAAGCTACTGCCAAGATTGGTAAAGCTTTGGATATCACTGGTCCTTACAATATTCAATTCATTGCCAAAGACAATGATATCAAAGTCATTGAATGTAACGTCAGAGCATCAAGATCATTCCCATTTGTTTCTAAAGTTGTTGGTGTTGATTTGATTGAAATGGCTACTAAAGCTATGTTGGACTTGCCAATTGTTCCATATCCAGGTGAAAGATTACCTGAGGATTACTGTGCTGTCAAAGTGCCACAATTTTCATTCTCAAGATTAGCTGGTGCTGATCCTGTTTTAGGAGTTGAAATGGCTTCCACTGGTGAAGTTGCTACTTTTGGTAAGAACAAATACGAAGCTTATTTGAAATCATTAATTTCCACTGGATTCAAATTACCAAAGAAAAACATTTTGTTTTCTATTGGGTCATTCAAAGAAAAGCAAGAATTATTACCAAGTATTGCCAAATTACATGAATTGGGTTACAAAATCTTTGCCACTGCTGGTACTGCCGATTTCATTAAGGAACATGGTATTCCAGTTCATTATTTGGAAGTCTTGAGTAAAGATGAAGATCAAAAATCCGAATATAATTTGAGCCAACATTTAGCTAACAACTTGATTGACTTGTATGTCAACTTGCCATCTGCCAATAGATTCCGTCGTCCAGCTTCTTATATGTCTAAAGGTTATGAATCTCGTCGTATGGCTGTTGATTATGCTGTTCCATTGGTTACCAATGTTAAAAACGCCAAATTATTAGTTGAAGCTATTGCTAGAAACATTTCTTTGGAAGTTTCCAACAGAGATGCTCAAACTTCTCATGGTACTGCTATTTTACCTGGATTGATCAACATTACTTCCTTTGCTACTTCATTTGATGATTTTGAACAAACCACCAAAGAATCATTAGCTGCTGGGTTCACTTTTAACGCCTTCTTGCCTCATACTCAAGCTGGTGCTTCAGTTACTGATTACAGAAGTCTTATTGACGCCATTGATGCTGTTGGTGCTAGTGCATACACCGATTATTCCGTTTCCATTGCTGCTTCTGAAACCAATTCTCAAAGTGTCAGTGATGCTGCCGACAATGCAGGATCTTTGTTCTTACCATTCAATGATTTTGCCAATTCTAAAGTTTCAGCCTTGACTGCTCAATTTTCATCTTGGCCAAACAACAAGCCAATCATTACTGATGCCAAAACTACTGATTTAGCTTCAGTTTTATTGTTGGCCTCATTGTACAACAGGTCCATTCACATTACTGGTGTTTCTTCTAAAGAAGATTTGGATTTGATTAAGATGGCTAAAGAAAAAACTTTACAAGTTACTTGTGATGTTGCTGTCCATTCATTGTTCTTATCTAAAGATGAATTGGATTATCCATTCTTACCAAACAAACAAGATCAAGAATATTTGTGGGAAAACTTGAAAGATGTTGATTGTTTCTCCATTGGTGTTTTGCCATATTTGATTGCTAAGGCATCTGGTACTGAGATTGCTCCGGGTATGGGAATCAAAGAAGCTGTTCCATTGTTATTAACTGCTGTTAAAGCCGGTAAACTTACTATCGGTGACATTGTTAGTAAATTCCACGATAATCCAGCCAAAATCTTCAACTTGCCAAAACAAGATGCTCAAGTTGTTCTTGATTTGGATAGATTTGCTACTGTTGAACCAGTGTATCCTGAATTTTCTAAATTGAGATTGAGAGGTGCCGTTGAAAGAGTTTCCTTCCATAATGAAACTGTTGTATTGGATGGTTCTGTTTTGTCTCAAATTGCCTTGGGTAAGAATGAAGTTGTACCAAGAAGTAGATTTGGATCCACTGCAGGTATTCCAGAATCACCAAGACTCGGTAACAAGAGAGTCTCATTCAGTAGTGATATGCGTCGTCCATCATTGGCACCAGAAACTCCAGAACCACAACCAGCAATTTTCGAAAAATTGGGTTCTGAATTAGTTTCTCAACCAATTGCTGGATCATTAGGTGAAATTGCTGCCTTGAGTGATTACATCAGACACAACAATACTTTCTTAAGAAACAACATTATTTCTGTTAAAGACATTACCAGATCAGATTTGCATTCATTATTCACTGTTGCTCAAGAAATGAGATTGGCAGTTGAAAGACAAGGGGTTTTGGATCTCTTACAAGGTAGAGTGTTGGCCACCATGTTTTATGAACCATCTACAAGAACTTCCACTTCATTTGATGCTGCTATGCAAAGATTGGGTGGTAGAGTTGTTGCTGTTGATCATGGTTCATCTTCAGTTAAAAAGGGAGAAACTTTACAAGATACCATTAGAACTTTGTCATGTTATTCCGACGCTATTGTATTAAGACATCCATCAGAAGAGTCAGCTGACATTGCTGCTAAATATTCACCAGTTCCAATTATTAATGCTGGTAATGGTACCAAAGAACATCCAACTCAAGCTTTATTAGATTTGTTCACTATTAGAGAAGAATTGGGTACTGTTAATGGTATTACGGTTACTTTTATGGGTGATTTGAAATACGGTAGACCAGTACATTCATTATGTCACTTGTTACGTCATTATCAAGTCAGAGTTCAATTAGTGGCACCAAAAGAATTACAAATTCCAGCTGAAATCAGACAACAATTAATTGATAACAATATGTTGATTGCTGAATCCGAAGAATTAACTAAAGAAATTCTTGCTAGATCTGATGTTTTATACTGTACTAGAGTTCAAGAAGAAAGATTTGCTGATAAAGAACAATATCAAAGATTGAAAGATACTTATATCGTTGACAATAAGATTTTGAGTAATGCTAAACAACACATGTGTGTTATGCATCCATTACCAAGAACTAATGAAATTAGAGAAGAAGTTGATTTCGATCAAAGAGCTGCATATTTTAGACAAATGAGACACGGTTTATTTATTAGAATGGCCTTATTGGCAATGGTTATTGGTGTTGATTTTTAAAGATAAAGAACTATCATAAGAGGTAGTTATACTTGATTGCATTTGTTTTTTGTTTTAAAGGATACGTTAAAAAATGACTTCAATTATAAAAATTTTTAGAGAGAGATGGAATAAGAAATGGTTTTTTTTATAAATTATTTGGCATTTTTAAGCTGAGTTCTTTTTGGGGGAAAAGAATTCCTTAACAAGTTTTCAAAGTGTTCTAGTTTTTTGTTTATAATCTTCGTTTCTATTTTTCGTATTCATCTACTTTTATATTGAGATTTATTACTATTACGGTTTTGTTATTTTTTCTGTATAAAGTTTAATAATATATTTTATTATGTGTTTAATATTATCAACAGTAAGTGTGTGATCTTTTTGACTAGTAGTAAGTTCTAACTGATGGATCGACTGACAGGGTTTGATTACTATTGGACAATTTATCATATTTTTTAACTTCAGGATGTATGCTTTGTTGTTTTGATTGGATTTGTGAATCATCATCAATAGCAGATCTAGCTACATCAGCATAAGATACACCATTTGGATCATTTAGTCGTTGTTTTGCTTGAATTACTGCCTGTTCAAATTGTCGATTATCTAATAATGGCATTGGCGTATCATTGTTGCTTGTTTTCTTTTGTAATTTAATTCTTTTATTGGATTGATTTAAAAATTCTTCCTTTGCCTGAAGTGAATTATTCTTACATTCTTGACATAATTTTAATGCTCTTGCCACTGTTTCTTTAATCCTTATCCAATGATATTTTTGACTGATTAATGTAGTTGTTCGATTAATCCCCAGATGTCCATTTTCTTCATGAGTCAATTGACATATTTTCAATTGTAAATCTATATTAGATACAACTTCTCTCCCATTGACCATTAATTTATCATCTTGTAAATAATAATTGGCTTTATTTGCTCGTAATCGTGATTTTTCCTTATTATCGACATTGGGTGGATAATTGCCTGTCTGTAAATAATATTTCAAATTTTCAAATTTACTATTATTTGAATCCGATTCCGATTCCGGGGTTTTCCTGTCCCTGTTACTTGATTCCCCTATAGTATTTTCAATACTTTTCCCATATATTATTCCATCAACTAATTCACGTTCTTGATCATCATGACCCATAATAGCCACATTATTAATTTTTCCTAATCTGGAAAAATTAAGTGATTCCCATAATTTTCTTGCTGCAACATTAGTTTCTAGTACTAGATTAAATATAACATAAGTATAACCCAATTTAAGAGCCCATTGCATAAAACAGTCCGTTAAAGTCTTGCCAATCCCTCGACCCCTTATCCCAGCATTGACTAAAAATTCTCCAGTACATATATGTCCACTTCTTTGACAACCAGGGAAATTTGGCTTAATATTGAAAATTCCAAGTAATTCACTAGGCCATTCATGTAATTCATCATTACCAAGGTCATCCATGTTGGTTTCATCACCGACAGCCATTATGGCCACTATACTGGTTGAATCAAACCAATGGGAAATAAATGATTCGAATGATAATGGTTCATAGAAAGTTAGAGTTTCGCCTTTTTCAATTTCCATATTATATTCATCCCATAGAAATGCTAGTAGATTGGGTGATATGTCATTGGGAGATGAGATAGGGTATATGGTGGCTTTAGTAGATCCATCTTTTAGTAGTATAGCATAGGGATCGATATTTATTAGTATATTTCCGGTAGATTTATCAATTTCTTCACCAGGGGTATTACTCCTAGAAGTTGATATTGATAATGGTGTACTATGAGATACATGGCCTGACATGATCTATTTAAAGATTGCAAGGAATATTAAAGTTTGTATAATAATAACAAATGGAGGAGATTCAATGGGGGGGGGGGCAGATGGTGAGAACAAAAAAAAACAACAACAATCATCAAAAACATTCACGCAGTTAACTTATCTCCGGGTAAACCAAGAAGTCAGAAGAGGATTAATACACTTAAATTATACCGATATAAAACTCTCTACAATTGGGCCAAGTGCTTTAAAAGAGTACATCTTGTAGCAGAGTGATCTTTTTGCCATAATATTTTCTAAAACTAATCCACACTAAACTAAACCACTAATAGGGCCGATTCTGTGTGTACTCATCGCACCCAAATATTTTTCTTTTGCTTTTGTATTTCTATTTTGCAAGTTCTACTTTTAAGATCATTTGATCAAGACCATCCATGTCAAGAGGTAAAACAATAAGACCGTCGTATTACGATGAAGAGGAATCTTCACAAGATGAATTGAGTCACACTTTAAGTAAAGGCCGTTCAAATATTGGCTCACAATCAGATGATGAAGAAATGTCCAAAATATCATTTGGTGCTCTTAATCGAGCCCAATCTAAATTGAACAAACACAATCAAAAACATAAAACACAGGAGGACAACTATAAGTCTTCAGAAGAAGAGTTTTTTGATTCAGACTCAGATTCAGACGGTCCACCAGAGGAAACAAGTTCTAAAGATACTAAAAAGAAGAAAAACAAACATGCTCCATCAGAATCCTCTTCCAAAAGACCAGTTTCAAGGATAAGAGATATACCTGGATTACCGTCTAGAAAACAACAAACTTTGCATACCGATATTAGGTTTGATGCTGCGTATGGGAAAGCTGATTTGGCCAAGGCAAGAAAAGATTATGCCTTTTTAGATGAATATCGAAAGCAAGAAATAGCGAATATGGAAAGTTTATTAAAAGATAAAAAGAGTAAATTGAATGATGATGAAAGAGAAGAAATCAAACTACAGTTACAATCATTAAAATCTCGTATGGATACTTTGAAAAATCGTGATTTGGAAAATAATATCTTATCAAATTATAAAAAGCAACAAATGGAAAGTTTCAAAGAAGGTAAAGTGAATAAACCTTATTTTCTTAAACGTAGTGATAAACGTAAGATATTACAAAAGGCCAAATTTGATTCTATGAAGCCTAAACAAAGAGAAAAGGCAATGGAAAGGAAAAGGAAGAAGAGATTGGGTAAAGAATTCAGACAATTGGAATTCAAACCAACTAATCGTTAAACAACATCTGCTTAAGTACATTTTATAGAGTCGTTGTTTTTCTTAAGATATATATGTGTATATATTTTTCTTTTCTATAAAATTATCAACAAAAACATATTAAAATGTTTGGAACAAAATATAATAAAAATAAAAAAACATTAATAAAACTATTTGACAAGAGTGTGGCATATGTGTGTGTAGAAACATATATACATAGGCATCGAATGTAGAATACTTGATAAAGTCCATAGTGAATGTAAACGGGAGGAATGAAGGTAAGCTCAAAGAAAGATTTTATTTTATCATCAATTCTTAGTTCTTTTTATTTTCATGTTTTACCCAATCTTCCCAACTTCCAAGATAATTTCCTCTTTTCTTATAACCAAAAGTATTGGCCAATTCTTCAGCCGCAGTAGATCTAACACCTCCAAGACAATAGAAAATCAATTCTTTATCAGTACTTGGTTTAGGGAATCCAAAATGTTCTTGGAAATCTTCTTCTGGCAAATCCAATGCGCCGGGACTACTTTTGAATGGAATATTCAAAGCTCCTGGTATGTGACCATCTCCAAATTCAGTTGGTTCTCTAACATCCACTAAAACAGAATCAGGGTGGTTTTCAGGGTGTACGGCCACATCCTTAACATCGGCATATTTATATACTTTTGCCTCTGGAGATTCAGTCAATACACTATAAAATCTTGGTGTAGTTCTTAATCCATTGAATAATGAAACTTTAGTGGCATTATGGAATGTTCTTGGGATTGATCTTAATGTGACGGTGGATAAATAACGAGATGATGTTGGGGCGACCACTGTTTTGAGAATTGAAGTAGTAGATTTTTTAAATGCAAACATTTTTTTTTAAAAGTATTTGATTGGATAGGTGGGTCTATATATATGTACACGTGAATGTATTGTATAATCCAATAATTAATTTTGACTTGAACAGTGCAAGTTATATACCAATTGGAGGGGGGGTAGGTTTGGGGATTTCGTTATCTCTACTTAAAGAATTATTAAAACAATTGAAAGAAAATTTTCTGTCTCATTTTTTTTTTTTGCTGTGGAATTAAATTTTTCTATTGTTTAATGTGTGTGTGTGCATAAATTATGTATTGTGTGTGCGTGGATGAATGGAAAAAAACAAAAACAAATGACTGATCTCAACCCAAACATATTTAATCACTTCAGTTGGTATATTAATAGCCCTAAACTGATTTCTAATTAATACTACTTTTGTAATATCTACTTTACTAATATTAAAACGTATATATCTGGTGTATAATATCATTAAGTTTTGTGTTGAAACTATCCTATATAAAAAAAAATTCTAATTACAAAATCCAAAGTTACATATAAAAAAGTGAAAAATAAAATATAAAAAAATCTATTCGTGACATTCATTAAAACATTGTTGAAAAAGTTTTAAAATATCTAAAATCTGTCTTCCAAAAGTAGAATATCAGATTTCTTGATTACTCCTTTGTTCATTTCTTTTAAAACAATCCATCAATTTCACCATCTTCATTGACTTCAACATTCATAAATCCACAATGAGTTGGTAAACCTGGAATGGTTTGAATTTCAGCAGCCAAAGCATACAAGTAACCAGCACCAATTGAAGCTCTAACATCTCTGATTGGGAATTTGAATCCAGTTGGAACACCTTTCAAATTGGCATCGTGTGACAATGAATATTGCGTCTTGGCGATACAGATTGGCAATTTACCAAATCCTTGTTTAGTGTAAAGATCAATCTTCTTTTGTGCTTCTGGTAAAAATTCAACTTCACCAGCACCATACATTTCCTTGGCAATAGTAGAAATTTTTTCTTCAACTGATGGTTCCAACCCATACAAAAAGTTGAAATTCTTGTCTGGTGAATTAGCAGCATTGATAACCCCTTGGGCTAAATCAACAGCACCTTTACCACCTTCTTCCCAATGGTTAGATACAATAGCATCAACAGCACCAGCTTTCAAAGCTTCTTCTCTAATAACTTCATGTTCTTTGTCGGAATCAGAAGACATTTTGTTGATGGCAACAACTACTGGCAAACCATAGCTCTTGGCATTGGCAATATGTTTGGCCAAGTTGGAACAACCTTTTCTCAACAATTCAACGTTTTCTTGAGTGTATTCTGGAGCCAATGGTGCACCAGCTTTAACTTCTGGACCACCACCATGAACTTTCAATGCACGAACAGTGGCAACAATGACAATGACATCTGGAACTAATCCTGATGATCTACATTTGATATTAATAAATCTTTCACCACCCATAGTAAAATCAAAACCAGCTTCAGTAACAACATAACCTTCTTGTTCTTTTCTTTCTTCTTCAGACAATTCAGAAGAAGTACCGGCTAATTTCAATGCCATTTTATCAGCTAAAATAGATGAGGCACCAATGGAAATATTGGCAAATGGACCAGCATGGACAAAAACTGGAGTACCTTCCAAAGTTTGCATGATATTTGGTTTAATGGCATCCTTTAACAAAGCTGTCAAGGCACCAGCACATCCAATATCCTCACAAGTGATTGGAATACCAGCTTTTGAGGACCCAATAACCATTTTACCTAATCTTTCTCTCATGTCTTCTAAAGAGTTAGCCAATGCCAAGATAGCCATACATTCAGAAGCAACAGTAATATCAAATCCAGTGGCTCTGGTGAACCCTTTTTCTGTTGGTGCTTGACCAACAGTGATTCCTCTTAAAAATCTATCATTACAATCAACAACTCTTCTCCAAGTAATGGATTCTGGATCAATGTCTAATCTAGCAAATTGAGTAATTTCCTCTGGAGTCAATTCATTTGGATCAGTTTTGTTAATACCCAATTTTTCTAATCTTCTCAACATTGAAGGAGTGAATTTTCTGACACCTTTCTTTTCTGGTACTAATCTTCTGTACAATGGACCATCCTTTTGGGTGCTTTCATGGAACATTCTTGTATCAATAGCTGCAGCTAACAAGTTGTTGGCCATTGTGATGGCATGTATATCACCAGTAACGTGCATGTTGAATTCATCCATAGGAATGACTTGTGAGTAACCACCACCGGCAGCACCACCTTTGATACCGAATGTTGGACCCATAGATGGTTGTCTTACATTAGCAAAGACATTTTTTTTCAAATGAGCACCCAAAGCCTGAGCCAATCCCACAGTAGTAGTGGATTTACCTTCACCTAAAGGAGTTGGCGTGATACCAGTAACTAAAACATATTTACCATTAACTTTGTTGTTCAAACGTTTCAAAATATCAAGTGAAACTTTGGCCTTGTAAAACCCAAATGGTTCTAATTCAGCATCCAAGATACCTGCTTCTTCAGCAACTTGAGTAATTCTTTTTGGTTGTTGAGCACGGGAAATTTCAAAGTCGGAAGGAACTGGTTTTTGTAAATGTAATTTTAAAGGGTTGGTGAATTTGGGGGTTTCATTATTGGCCTTATAATGCTTTTTGGCACCAATTACAACATTATCCAAAAGACAAGCAACGGTCATTGGACCAACACCACCTGGAACTGGAGTGATGAAACTGGCTTTGGTTTTAGCTGATTCAAAATCAACATCACCAACCATACGTTGACCAGATTTTTTACTGGCATCAGGAATGAAATTGGTACCAACATCGATAACTACAACACCATCTTTCAACCATTCGCCTTTAACAAATTGTGGTTGTCCAATAGCTGCAACGACAATATCGGCATCACCCAAGTAATTTTTAAGTTTATCTAATGGTGTTTTTGAATGAACAACAGTGACATTGGCATTGGCTTTAGTAAGTAAACGAGCAATTGGTTTACCAACAATATCGGATCTTCCTAAAACAACAACATCTTTACCTTCAAGATCAATTTTAGATTTCTCAAACAAATGCATGATCCCCTTAGGTGTACAAGGCAAGAATAATGGTTCACCGCCTTTTTTGGCCAATTCCCCGACATTAAATGGACCAAATCCATCAACATCTTTGTTAGCTAAAACGGCATCAGTGATTTTAGTTTCATCAATGTGTTCAGGCAAAGGCAATTGTACTAAAATCCCATCAACATCTAATGAGTTATTTAATTTTTCAATTTTACTCAACAATTCAAATTGAGAGATATCTTCTGGTAATTTAATAAGTTCACAACCAATACTAGCCTCTTCAGCTGCCTTCAACTTCATTTTCACATAGGTGTTGGAATCTGGTCTGTCACCAACTTGAATTATGGATAAATGAGGTTTGAATTCTGGATGTTTTAATTGAAATTGAGCAATATCATCATGAATCTTTGTACGAAGATCCAAAGCAATGGCTTTACCATCAATAAGTTCAGCTACCATGATGTCTGTTGGAACTGATTTAATTAGTGAAAAAAAAAAAAAGAAGAAAACGGAAAAATCAAGAAGTAGATAAAATGATTGAAATTTTGTGGAATTGGAAATGTGTTGAAAATTTATATCGTTTAAATATAATAGGAGGAAAGATGGAAGATTACGTAAAATCCGGCTGGCACCGTTGATAGGCAAAGGAAAAATTTTTGCTTCAATTTTTTTAACTTCGATTTTATTTTTTTCTTTACCGCCCAATAGAAGAAAAAAAATACTTCACATTTTATTAAGATTCCGGTAAAGGGAACTCAACTAAATCCTCCCTCATTTTTTTGACTCTGATTTCAATGTATTATGAGTAATACTGAATTCAATACATCTCAGCAGATCTAAAATTAATGTATCAATATGTTTCAAAACATCTATTTGTTGATTATTGATCTGTTCTATTGGTAAGTAGTTCCTTTTAAATAATGGCTTTTTGACATATATTTTAAAATTAGACCTCAAGCCTATGTTTGAACTTGTTACCAAAGCATATCCCTTTACTTTATTACGTTTTGGCTTTCAGATAAATGTTATATAATGATACAGTTGCATCACTTTTAAAAAGTTGACCAAGTACAAAAAAGTTTGTTTAGATTATTGATTTTGAATTTCAAATGTCATTAATGGACACAGTCTGGCAACAGACAACATCAATAACTGGTGCTGTCTCTAACAAATCATCATCAGAACAATACAAATAAAAAGAGAATCTGGTTGTGAAACTTATATACAGGAATACGCGTGTAATCAGAATTCCAGCTAAAAAAAATTGTTTGCGTCTTTTTCTATTTTTTAGATGCTTCGTTGCAAATACAAATACTCTTATATTCTATTCTTTTTCTTTCTTTCAACATTCAAGTTAATTTGTCCAAATCACCTTGGATTGCATTAAAATTCAATAGATATCTCATTGCATAAACCCGAACCAACAAGATGTCACTGCGACCAAATGCTTTCAAAGGGTCGAATTCCGCCCGTTTTGTCAAGAATCAGATGACGACCAATTACAGAAATACCAATGATTACCGCCAGCAAAATAATAGAAACAGGCAACAGCAACAGCCAGAAGATCCTTATGTGGCCAATAATCCTATGCTTAATGATTCAATACAAAAAAAAGAATTGGTTGAACGAATAGACCATATTGACTCGATTATGGGATTTGATCGTTTAGAACATGGAGAGAATGACGGGAATAAACCCCGAAAAGGTTGGTTAATCAACATGCACGCCACAACTATCCCCACTGATGATTATTTAGCAGGATATTCCGGAGTGGATTATTATTTCTTGGATGAAGAAGGAGGAAGTTTTAAAGCTACACTACAATTTGATCCATATTTTTTTGTCGATGTGTTACCAGGAGATCATGAACTGGAAGTTGAGGAATGGATGAGAAAATATTTAGAAACTGCAAATGTTAAAAGTTATAGTCGAGTCATAAAAGAAGATTTAAAATTGCCTAATCATTTGTTGGGTTTGCAGAAAACTTTGATTAAACTAAGTTTCCATAACATTCAAGATTTATTAGCAGCAAGAAGGTTACTATCACCTATTATCAAAGATAATCAATTGAAAAAAGAATCACGGAATATGTATACTTTTAAAGAAATCGAAACGATAATGGACCCTTCAGTATATATAGATGATATAAGGGAATATGACGTTCCATACCATGTGAGAGTCTCCATAGACAGGAATGTTAGAGTTGGGAAATGGTACGATGTTTATGCAAAACATTCCAAAGTTGATTTTGTTGAAGATAAGGAAAAAATTGCATTTGCTGATCCTGTTGTATTGGCATTCGATATTGAAACAACCAAGGCACCTTTGAAATTCCCAGATGCCAAAATTGATCAAATTATGATGATATCGTATATGATAGATGGTGAAGGTTTTTTGATCACCAACAGAGAGATAATTTCAGAAGACATTGATGATTTTGAGTACACACCAAAACCCGAGTACCCAGGTTTGTTTACGATTTTTAATGAACCCGATGAAAAGCATGTGTTGAAGAGATTTTTTGAACACATCCGTGATGTGAAACCAACTGTTATTGCAACATTCAATGGTGATTTTTTCGATTGGCCATTTGTGGAGAATAGAACAAGATTTCATGATATGGACATGTTTGAAGAAATAGGGTTTGCTAAAGATAACGAAGGCGAATATAAATCAAAATATTGTGTTCATATGGATTGTTTCAGATGGGTTAAAAGAGACTCTTATTTACCACAGGGGTCTCAAGGTTTGAAAGCAGTCACTACCGCCAAATTAGGGTATAATCCAACAGAATTAGATCCCGAATTAATGACCCCATATGCTTACGATAAACCTCAATTGCTTTCAGAATATTCTGTTTCTGATGCCGTTGCTACATACTACTTGTACTATAAATATGTTCACCCATTCATTTTTTCCTTGTGTACTATCATTCCATTGAATCCAGATGAGGTTTTAAGAAAAGGTACTGGTACTTTATGTGAAATGTTGCTTTCAGTGCAAGCATACGAGGGAAACATTTTATTGCCCAACAAACATTCTGATCCAATTGAAAGGTTTTATGAAGGACATTTGTTAGAGTCGGAAACTTACGTGGGAGGGCATGTTGAGTCCTTGGAGGCTGGTGTCTTTAGAAGTGATATACCTACACATTTCAAGATTGATCCAACTGCTATCGATGAATTGTTAGGGAATTTACATAACTCCATAAAGTTCTGTATTGAAGTTGAGAATGGCAAGAAAATGGAAGATGTTGAGAATTTTGATGAAATTTATACCCAGATTGAGTCAAGTTTGTTGGAGTTGAAAAATAACCCGTCTAGACAGGAGAAACCATTGATTTACCACGTTGATGTGGCGTCAATGTATCCTAATATTATGACATCCAACCGTTTGCAACCGGATTCAATGAAATCGGAAGAAGATTGTGCTGCCTGTGATTTCAACCGTCCTGGGAAAAACTGTGATAGAAGACTACCTTGGGCATGGAGAGGTGAATACTATCCTGCCGAAATGAACGAATACAATATGATTAAACGAACATTACAGAACGAAACTTTCCCGGGAGCTAGACCTTGGTTACCTCCTAGAACGTTTGATGAATTATCTTATGCTGAACAAGCAGCAAAGATCAAAAAAAGAATATCAGATTATTCTCGGAAAGTTTATCATAGAGTCAAATCAAGTAAAGTCGTTACCAGGGAAGCCATTATTTGTCAACGAGAAAACCCATTTTATGTCGATACTGTCAGAAGTTTCCGTGACAGAAGATACGAGTTCAAAGGGTTAGCCAAAGTGTGGAAGGGGAAAGTTGGTAAAATTGCATCAAATGACACAATTGCCAGAGATGAAGCCAAAAAAATGGTTGTGCTTTATGATTCCTTGCAATTGGCACATAAAGTCATTTTGAATTCATTTTACGGGTACGTTATGAGAAAAGGCTCACGTTGGTACTCCATGGAAATGGCAGGTGTCACTTGTCTTACTGGTGCAACAATCATTCAAATGGCTAGAGCTTTGGTTGAAAGAATTGGTAGACCATTAGAATTAGACACCGATGGTATTTGGTGTATCCTTCCTAAGTCGTTCCCTGAGAATTTTAATCTCAAATGTAAAGATGGCAAGAAAATTTTTTTGGAGTACCCGTGTTCTATGTTGAATTATTTGGTTCATGAAAGATTTACCAATCACCAATATCAAGATTTAGTTGACCCTGAGACTTTCAAATATAAAACTCGTTCTGATAATTCTATTTTCTTCGAAGTTGATGGTCCTTATAAGGCGATGATTTTACCAACATCAAAAGAAGAAGGTAAAGGGTTGAAGAAAAGGTATGCCGTTTTCAATGAAGATGGATCGTTGGCAGAATTAAAAGGATTTGAGTTGAAAAGAAGAGGGGAATTGCAATTGATTAAAAATTTCCAATCTGATATATTCAAGTTATTTTTAGAAGGTGATACGTTGGATACCTGTTATCAAGCTGTTGCTACAGTGGCAAACAATTGGTTGGATGTGTTGGATACAAAAGGGGGTATGCTTGAAGATGAAGATTTGATTGAATTGATTTGTGAAAACAGAAGTATGTCCAAGAGTTTGGCGGATTACGGAGACCAGAAGTCTACTTCTATTACTACTGCCAAAAGATTGGGTGAGTTTTTAGGTGAAGAGATGGTTAAAGATGCTGGTTTGGCTACAAAGTATATTATTAGTGCCAAGCCAATAGGATCACCTGTCACTGAAAGAGCAATCCCTGTATCCATTTTTTCTTCTGATAAAAAAGAAATATTTTTGAAAAAGTGGTTAAAAGACCCATCTTTAAACAAATTTAGTCCAAGAGACGTTATTGATTGGAATTATTATTATGAAAGATTAGCGTCAGTTGTACAAAAGATTATCACAATTCCAGCAGCTCTTCAAGATGTTAAGAACCCTGTTCCTAGAGTGCCACATCCGGATTGGTTACAGAAAAAAGTGAAAAATAGTGAAGATATTATGCAACAGAAATCAATTTCGAATTTTTTCAAGAAAACCACGAAGGAAGACATCAAACTCAAAGACATAGAAGATTTTGGTGAAGTTGATGCTTCTGTGCCAAAGGGTAAAGTAGTTAAAGTTACTTCAAGAAAGAGAAAGTCTGGTAAGGCAAATATGGTTGAGGATGCCGAAGAAGATGAGAAGAATCAAGCAATTTTGAATGGGCCATGTCCTTCTATGACAGAGGATTATCAAGGATTTTTACAGTACCAAAAGGCAAAATGGAAGGTTCAACAAGCCGGCCGTGAAAGAAGAAGAAGATTATTTGGAGCAAATTCAGAGAGTTCACAAAGATCTACTGTGGGAGGAATGTTCCGGAAAAGAGCTGAGAATATAGCTGGAACAAATTGGGAAATTTTAGAATATAAGCTTGACCCAACTAAGCCAGGTGATTTGAAAGTATATGTAAGAGCTGGTGATAAAGTTCACACATTTAATTTCCATGTTCCCAAAAAAGTTTATGCTTCTTTTAAGACCAAGTTGTCACAACGGAAAAGTATTCCTGGTTGCGAAATTGAGGAATCAAATGCAATTTTACCAAATGGTCATGATGGTACAAACTTATACAAGCTTACAATGGCACAATCTGTTTTCCAAGAACAAATGAGTGATGTTGATAGTTTGTTACAGGACTCAAATATTATGGGACTCTATGAAAGTAATATTGATCCTGTGTCTCGAGCTATAATAGATTTGGGTAACACTGTTAAATTTGATGATACAAGAGTGGGTGCTTTAGGGAAGGGGTTGAAGACTGGGTTCAATACTAGAGAATTGATAAAAGCTAGTTCCGAAGCTTACTTGAGAAAGTTTGACATGGACATTGTTTACTTGTTGCATATTGTCACTAACAGTTATGAGTTTTTTGCTCTTTTTAATACTTGGGAAAATGACTGCCAAATGTTTGTTTTGAAACCTTCTGCTAATGCCCAGGAATTACCAAATAATATTCACAAGATTTATCGTGAAATCTTTGAATCCAAGAGGGAGAAATTGGATAAGGTTCTGAATGTAGTGAATTACCCTGCAGAAATGTCATTTGATGTGAAATATTACCACGAAAGTGCCAAATTGTTCAAAAAACTCAACCAAGTCATTGGAAAAATCCATGAAAGCAGAAGCAACAAAGCATTTTTGGCAATACAATCCCCTTATTCCAGTAGAATTTTGAATGTTTTGAATACAACGGATGATTTCCCAACTATAAAGATGAATATTAGTGAATTGTCGTTACCAGCAGTTGGATGGCAATCTTTGATTTCGAAACGTGTAATTAATCATTATTTTGTTTTAGGGTCTTGGATAAAGAATTTGGTTGCGTTTGCCAAATATGCTAATGTACCGCTTTGTAACTTGCAAATTGAAAACATTGGATTTTTGGTAGATATTGAATATGCAAGAAGATTAAGTGAGAACAATATTGTGTTGTGGTGGTCACCTAATCCATTACCAGACCTTGGTGGGTTTGAGATGGATAGAATGGTAGACTTTGATAGTTTGGCTTTCCCTACCATTAACAATCCAGAGATTTATGAAACTGCATGTTTGGAAGTTGAAATTGGTACATTAACTATAAATACCATACTTACTAGTGCACTTATCAACGAAGCCGAGGGAACAGATTTGGCAGATGAAAATATGCATTTTGATAACAACAATGGTGCTTCCACTTTTGCTGAAGATTCCTTTTCGAGCCCTGCATTATCAATACTCAGATCAATGGTGAAAGATTGGTGGGATGATGCCTTGAGTAACAATATCAATGCTGATTCTATAATGAACACTTTGGTCACATGGGTTCAACGTAATGATTCGATGTTATATGATCCTTCATTACATTATCATGTCCATAATTTAACTTCAAAGGCACTTTTGCAATTAATTAGTGAGTTCAAGCGAATGGGAGCACAAGTGATTTTTGCCAACAGGAATAAAATGTTGATTCAGACTTCAAAGATTTCTGTGGAAAATTCATATGCATATGGTCAATATATTTTGAAAGCAGCGAGATCTAAGCCTTTGTTCAACTTTTTGGATTTAAGAATAGTAAAGTATTGGGATATTTTGATATGGATGGATGAATTTAATTATGGAGGTAGAAGTTGTACAGAGATTGTCAATGAAGAAATGCAAAATTTGGTTCCAGAGAATCATTGGCACTTGCAAAAATTTTTACCAATAATTTTTCAAAACGAATTTGAAGATTGGCTTGTGATATTCTTGGATGCATTGACAAAGTATAAAAATGAGAATTTACTTGGGAAGGGAGCTCAAGCAAATACACCTAGAGTTACTCAAATTGTTCACATATTGAAAGGTCAGAAAAAATTACAAGCTCAAGAGGTCGAAGAAGAGGATGATGATCATGGTGTTATTGAAACTTTCAAAAAACCAATATTACGAAGAATGGAAAAATTGTATCGTCGACAACTTGAAGCCATCCTTAATCCTGAGTTTAAACAAGAATATGAATTTCCAACATTGGCAGGGTCATATTTGCATATGAAGAATCCTGCTTTAGAATTGGTAAAATTCTTATGTCATGTATTTGCATTATCAGAGAAAAGATCTAAAGAAGTTAGAATCTTGAAAAAAGAATTATTATTGATATTTGATGTTCGTGATTTTAGTAAAGATGCTACATTTAGGGACCCTTGTACATCTTTGAAACTTCCTCACGTGATATGTGATTATTGTAACCATATCAGGGACATTGATTTATGTCGTGAAGAAGAGATCAATATTTGGAATTGTTTAAATTGTCACAAAGCTTATAATAAGATTGCTCTTGAAGAGGAGATTATTAATCAGTTTAACAAATTATTTGTCAAGTTTTATGGTCAAGATTTGAAGTGTAACAAATGTAATCAAATAAGACAGAACAACATGGATTTACATTGTAAATGTTCGGGTAATTGGATTGAAACTGTTGATTATCATACCATTGAAAAACAATTTCAAACATTTGTCAATGTGGCAAAATTCTATAATTTGCAATTGTTGAATGGTTTAGTTGAAGAAATTATTTGAGTCGAAAAAAAAGGAGATATAGTGTACATAAGTAAATAAATAAATTTATAACGATATATTAATTAAAATTACTATTTATACAACACTGTAAAACAAATTAATAAAAAACATAAAAATATATAAACGCACACACAGAAATGAAAATGGGAAATCAAATTAGGTTATGATCTGGTGGTTTTTCTCCTAGTCAATATTCTTAAGAATTCCTTTTTGGAATAGATTGGGTTTGCCTCAATCTTTCTAACTAAATCATTTAACCCCATTTCTTTTCTAAGCATGTACTGGTCAAACACTTTGACAATATCATAAATATAGTCCTCATCGACTTCAATGATTGGTTTATTGCTATTGTCTTCACTCAATTCTGGTAAAAGTTGTTCAATAAAATCAATAATCACTTTCCTGCTGGTATATATTTGAAAATCCAATTGATTTTTGATCCAACCAAGACCCCATTTCTTGGTCCGTTTGACAATCAAAGTCCATTCTTCGGCCAATTGGGTGACGGTAGTTATATTGCTATTCATGACAAATGCAGGAATAAGATCGTTTGTATCTGGTAAGATCTCTATTTTTTGACGCTTAGAATGATAATGAGACTCTTCACTTTCTTCTTCATCTTTATTTCCAGAGTCATCTTCAGGGTTTAAATTAACTGCTGGAGGAAATTCGCTTGCATGAACATCGACTACATTATCATCATCGTCGTCATCGTCATCATCGTCGCCACTCTCCTCAATGGGTCCTCCAATAGCTTTTGAACTCTTGTCTACCTTTTCAAAAGGTGGGATGGGTTCGAGTTGCAACATTTCATTTTCTAAGGCTTCGTTTGAAAGTGGCAGTCTAACGTGGGCAGGGTTGTCTTTGAAATTATCACCACCACTACTGCCACTTGCTTGTTCCGATGACAACAAATTTCCTGTGCCACCTTGATCGTTGAAAAATAAAGGTGGAACATTTGCTGTTAAAGACGAGATTGACGATGTAGCACCAGAATATGTATTTGCACCAGTTCCACCACTACTGCTACTTGCTGCCTCAGTGCTGCTGGATCCACTGGGGTTAAAACCTGGTCTCGTTTTATGACTAGTTAAAAATTCCTCAACAGTTTCTAATCCTTCTACCACTAATGGATAATCAACAAAAATTTCAGCATTTAATTTATGTAAAATTAATAATCGTTTCAAAATTTTCCGTAATTTTTTCACCGGGATATTTGAATCTTGACTAACAATCTCGGTGATGAAAAATTGTGTCACCGTTTCACCAGTAACATGAAAATGTTGCAAACCTTGTCCGGAACAAAATAACGCATAGCGCTTAAACTCATTTTTGTGCAAAATTTTATTAGCTTCGGTAAATCCATCAAACTCGTTGGTGGATATATACATTTCTTCCAATTTGGCTATCAAGTCCATTTGATTACCCGTATCAGTTGGTGGCAAATACTCATCTTGATTACCCGAACTGTCCAAATATTTGTTGATTAAAAACACGATGTCACCTTCAGAATAATCAAGATTGTACGCTTCACAATTAAGTTGATGTAATTTTAATAAGCTAGTTCTTAATTTCTTTGAATTGCTCTTCTTACTTTTATCAACTGATAAAGCTAAAAATTTGTTTAAAATATCTTCATCAATAACACTATCGGTTTTCCCATGACGAGCACAAAACCTGATGAATCTTTTTATATCGGTAGCATATGATTTGAATGTATTGAGGGTTAAACTACTAAGAATCGTAGATACATTTTCTGATTCAAGAACTTCTTGATTGAATTTCTTTAACAAGTACTCTTCTGCCTCAGTTAATTTAGTTTTCGAGCTCTCACTTAATCTGAACGCATCAACACCACTGGAAGCCGCAACAATATCACCATCAAGATCTTCAACATCATTCTCGTTATCGTTATCCTTTTCAAATGAGGTCTTTGTCAATGACGAAAAAATTGTAGCTTCCGTATTGGTTTCACTCAGCTCTTTCAGTGTATTTGAGCGAGAAGTTAAGGGTGTTGAAGATGAAGAGCTGCTTCCCTTTCCCGAACTACTTTGCTTAATTGATTGCACTTTATCCTTGTGGGTACTCATGATTTCTTGTACTATGTTATCTCCTAAAACTAAATATGGTTGTTGTATAGAATAGACAATTCTATTCATATGATAGAGCTTGTTTATGGAGGATCTCAAACTTTTTATTGTGTTCTCGGTAATCTGTCCTCGTTTTTCGATTTCCACCTCAATTAATTCTTTTACCAAAGAATAAGTTACATAAAAATTATCCAACCCCTTATTTGCACAGTGGGAGATATACCTTCTTATTTGATAAAGATATTTCTCTTGAGTTTCCGGTTGCAATGATTTCAATGTCCTGGAAGCTGTTTCATTTTCCAAAACTTCAGTTCTGAATTTATTCAACAATACTTGCTCGTTAGCAGGTCTGTTTTGAAAAAAACTGGCATTCCCCAAAGAAAACGATAAGGTGGAAATTGGTGAATTTTCTATAACGGGGTTAAGTAATTCTGGTTGGATTCCTGGATAAGTTGGCTGATTAACGTTTGGTGGTTGAGTAACCTCAGCCGCATATGGTGCTTGTATGAAAGTGTTAGGTTCCACTTCTTGGTGAGTAGTAGACCACTGAGTTGATTCCTGTTCAACATATGTCGGCTGGTGTGGATTTTGTGTGCTAGGTGATTTGGTTGACTCGTTACTGTCAACATTTTGTTGAAGTTTTGATCTTGATTTTTTACGTTTTGCCATGACTATTTTAAGGGGGTATTAATAATGATAATAATAATTTAAAATACACATTAAAGGATTGACCGAAATGAAATTCATAATATTTATAAAGCTTGTGATGGGGATGGGGATACTTCCTGTTTTAAAATCAATTTGGCTTTTAAGACTGTGGTGACTCCTGAAAACCAATGAATAAAGCCAAAAGATTTGGGGTATTGTTATTCACACCAAGRAAAMYTTTGAACACGAAAGTGTGACAAAACCATCAAGTACAACAAAGACCAAAGGTTGTTTTACAAACTCAGTATGAATAAATATCAAAAGTGTATTAGTTTCCGGCTACTTGTTTTTTGGGGGACTTTGTTTGATTTGGGTATATAGAATAACAAAAAACTCTTGCAGAAGCTTATTCAAGTACATGAAAAAAAATTGGCCTGCAGAAACTGACTTTTATATGAATAAACTTATATAATGGTTCAAAATGCTTATAATAATAGTACTCTAAGTTCTAATTGATTGTTTTTGATTTATGGTTGTTTGGCACCTTAGTTTGTATATTGTTACTGGCTTGTAGATCTAGTTTTCGTTGAGCCAGGCAAGATTAGTAGAGAAAAGCTTCAATAAATTCTAAATGTTTGACTATCACATCTATAAAGTGAAATATAATATAATATCACATTCAAATACACCTGCAATTGACCAGCCTTACATGATTTTGCATATTGCAAAAAACAAATAATAATATTGAAAAAGTGACAAAAAAAAACCAGGATTACTATTTTAGGGGGCTAACATGGGTGGTGCCACAAACTCAATTTTTAAGTTTTTGGCTTGTGTTTGGTTTTCCTTGCAAAAGAAACAATTAATCAACAAGTAAATTTAAGTTATGGAAAACTGCTGATAATACATTATGTTATTGGGGTTGAGTTTCTTTTATTTTAACGGATTATATTATTATGTGGAAATTTATATATCCAGCGAGGTGTAGAGACAAAGACGCACCAAAATGTTTCGAACAATATAACTTAATAGTACATAAGTTGTTTCTACTCGAGCAAGCAATGTAAGCCGGAGAATCAAAACTCATTCAGCTAAGAATAAAGGGATTTCTTTTAAAATGCTATTGAGCAAGTAACAGCTTCTCGAAATAAAAGTGTTGATAAAAACATTATTCAAAATAGTAGCATATATGATTCACCTGTTTCTACAGTCTAGTGTGATGTGGTAGACAGATACATTCAATATAGTATGTTAAAGAATAGACTACATAAGGCTTATTGTTGACTTTGCTTAAACTTCTTGTTTGTTGTTTATTTCTTGTAAATAATTCATCAATCTTACTTTTCGGTTTAGAGGGGCTATTTGGTATTTTATAAGATTATTTAATCATCTCACACACGACTACATGAAAAATCGAACATATTCACCACTTAATTCAGCTAAAGAACCATCTGCTATACTTAGATATTACCAGGGGGGGGTTATAGTTTTACGTTATGTATAAAGTCTGGTTAAAGTTGAATCATTTTTATAGCTTTCCTATTAACAATTCTCTATTCTAGAGTTGAATATCCCTACACAAAACTAATAGTCAGTGAGTTTCAGAACTTTGACTTTGTTTTTCATATTACAAATAATTCTACAGACTCTGTCTAAACACACAAAAGACTAAAGCTAACATCCTTTTGTGAACATTATTTTTTTCAAGAATTACTAGAATTGAATTTTGTGGTGCAAATTATTCAACAAGTATTTCTTTTAGCTTCAGGACTCTAGCTAAAGTGATTCCCCAGCAATATTATAATTTAAATCAAAATCTGTACAGACATACTGGCGGCTCTTTTTCTAGACTCCTAATTCTGGTGTTGAAATTGCTGCTTTTATATTCCCAGTCATAATTTGTATTCTCTTTCTTTTTAGCAGTCGATTTTTATTTTTCTTGAGGCTAACATTTGAGCGGGTAATTTATTGGACTATGCATAAAAACTTTATCCTACTACAAATAAGAAAAAGAGATTGTCACATGACAAAACATTAAATTGGTTGACGAAAAGAACAAGAATTGGACAATATAAGAAAATTAAAACTTAATAATGTTTATCCTTTTTTTGATAGGGGGAACCACCAAACATCTTCGACATTGGGTGCATCTCGTCTTAGTGTTAGTATATTCTTTGCAAAATTGAACCAGTAATCGCCACTAACATTGTTTCTCTTTTTCATATTCCCCCCCTTTCTTATTGAAGGATTACGTGTCAGCTGTAGGAACATGCATAGTCATAAACCAAAATCTCCAATATTTGTATACCCTGTAATGGAAACTCTTGAAATATTGAATAACAAATTCTCTCCTTTTAGAATCTACAGATTTATCAATTCTAATTGATCTTCATATTGTTATGCTCTTCAGTATACACTCTACTTAGAATTACTAACACTCAAAGAAGTTTCTTAATGTCAATTTTCAAAATTTCAAGAAGTATCTATGCCTTGTGGTACCTTCATACTTCAAATAATTGTTCTTTCATTTTTTGGTTGTTTTTGGACATTTAATTAGTAGTAAATATAAACATGGTCAATACATACAGCTTTTTGCAATGTGATAACTTGTTACTTGGAAGTTTAATGCAATTTAATAGTAATGGTATAATTTAAATATCAATGTTCAGAATTATATCTTATTCATCAAGTGGATAATTTTGCTAAAAAGAACCATTATGAACTTAGGATCAAAAACAGAGTGGCTTCTATCAACTTCATTTAAAAGGAAACACAAAATTCAAACGGTCAAACTGGTAGGTGTTTTATGCCTATGTAGAATGTCATCATGACTGTGGATGGATATAATAGAGTGCTATTATTAAGACTATTCTAAGGGCACAAAAATGATGATCTGAAAATTTTCATACTATTTGTTAGTACTTGAAATTGTTGACATAAATTGAAACAGTAGTATTAGTTGTTTATCATTGAAAACTCATCTTGAATTGGCCCTATATGATATGTTTTCCTATTTCTTCATATCATCTAATTATTGCTCACCACATATCATCGGGGTTTTCACTAACTTGTAAAGTTCCACCTACTTCTTTCACCAAATTATCCAATGAATCAATTTTCCAAGTTTCTTTAGTTATACTAGCTATCACTCTTAATTTATTTCTTGCCTTTTTAATATTTTTTTCATAATCTTCAACTTCTTTATCTCCATTCGTTATAGAAATTTGTGCCATAATATCTTCCAAATTATTCAAATGATTCCGAAGTGAAGAAGAGTTATTATATTGATCTATATGGGATAACCAAAATTTCATTAATTCTTGAATATAACCAATGATTAAAAATCGTTGAAATCCAGTTTGATAACCATATTCTTTTCCTTCTAAATATTGATCTTTTGTTCCTTGTATTTGACCTTCTTTAAATCCTAATTCATATTGTTCTTCTTCTAAATTTAATACATTATCTATATCTATATCTGACATGGTTGTTGGTGAAGGGGAGGAAGAGGAGGAGGAGGAAGAGAAGGAAGTTGTTCAAAGTAAGGAATCTATTACTAATATTTTTTTTTTTCGAGTTTGGCCCGTTTTTTTCGTTCCCAGCAAACAAAGATGATGTTATTCCCAATACACCGATTCATCTTTACTTACTATGCACCCAAGACACAATGAATAACCAAACTGATTTGTTTAGTAATGTTGGTGAATCCACTGTGAATAATAGCAGTAGAAGAAGGAAAAGGGGAGCCAATAAAAATGAACTACAATTAACTTACGAATCAGATTCAAGTGATGACCAAGAAGGAAATTCTGATAATGAAAATAACATTAGCAAGTTACAACAACAACAACAACTGGAGGAGGATATATTGGGAGATAATAAAGAAAATGACATGTTTGATAGTGATAAAGAAGACGATATGTTTACCAATGACAATGAAGAAGAAGATGACGATATGTTTGCCAGTGATAATGAAGAATCAGATCCGCAGAAGAACAACCTTGATGATGAGGAAGAAGAAGAAGAAGAGGAGGAGATAAAGGAAACAGATGAATCAGTTAACAATTATTATAACAACATTGAAGATTTAAATTTTGATTCATTCCAAAATAAAAAAAAGGAACCGAAATTTGAAGCATTTAATTTGAAAGAAGAAACCAACATGGGGAAATTTGATAATGAAGGAAATTATATACCCAATGAACAAAAAGATTCCTCGGATGCTGATGATGATGATTTATGGCTTGAAGATTATAATAATAAATCAGAAATAAATAAAGCTAAACAAGCTCAACTTCTACGGGAAAGACAACAAAGAGAAAAATCAAAATCAAAATCAATGGAGAAAGATCATAATGTTGAACCATTAGAAGTTTTATTATCTGATTTGATATTGTTATTAGAACCTGTTGAATCACCAATGGAAGCATTAGCAAGATTGAATCCTAAAAACTTGAGAAAAAAGAAAAAGAAAGGTGATGATGATGATAACAATAAAAATGGTATAGCAAACCATGAAGAATTAATTAATAAAATCACTAATGTTTGTTCGATTTTAATTAATGATAAACAAATTGATGATATATATGAACTAACTAGAGAAGAATTGACGAGGAAATTTCAAACAATAACTGGACAAAGTTTTAATGTTGAACGAGGTCTTAAACGATCAAGAGAAGAAAGTGATGACGAAGATGATGAAAATTCTCAAATTAATAATATTGATTATGGTGAAAAAATATGGGAATTCAGATGGATTGGAGATGAAAATGAAGATAAAGTTATAAATGGACCTTATTCAAGTTATGAAATGAATCATTGGAAAGAAACTTATTTTGAAAATAAAGTAGAGGTACGAAAAATTGGTGAAACAAAATTCCAAAATATTGAATATATTAATGAATTTACATAAACGACTATTGTTATTATTATTAATCATCCATCATGAAATCTGAAATAGGGAAATCCACTGATTTTGCTATTCCTTCAGCTGTTTTCCAATCAATATTACATTTCCATCTTACTTTGGCGGTTAAAATATCAGATGAATTGGTCTTACTTAATAACCCCAAGGAAAATAAAGTTGCAATTTGATTACTCAAATCGATATTTCTTGTCAAAGTGAATTTAGATCTTTCTGATTCCTTTTTCTCTTCATCTTCAATGATTCGATCATCCATGTAAAGTAATTCATCTTTATCAGAATGATTTAAAGACGGGGCATAATTTCTATATATGACTGATAAGATAGCCAAAATCCTTTCAAGATCAACATAATTAGCTGATAATAAACGTGTATCAATACTTTCTTTACTCATATGTCCTTTAGTAACTGAAGTTGCTTTAGTGCTTTGTCTCTTTTTATATTTTACTACTTTTACTTTGGAATATTTATGAAGATCATTTCGATAACTCCCATATGATGCCAAATAAGATGCAAGTAAAAAAAATTTGGAATGTAAAGGTAAATCATGAACATGTCCTCCATGAGTCACTTGTTTTTCCCATTGTAAAGTTTTAAATTCAATGACTCCTGAAGTACTAACCACATCTTCATTAGTAAATAAATGTATACCTTCTTTAAGACATTTCACAAATTCAGTGATTTGTAATCGACCTTGTCGTATTGGTTCAATAAATGGATCCCATAATCTTTTGGTGAAATCAATCAATAATGACATATCTGATCCAGTGTAGGGATAAAGCATATCCACTATTGCCTTAACGTATTGATTATAAAATTCTATACTTTCCGTTGAATCATCAGAAACATCATTGATATTAAATTTGCACAATCTGCTCTCTTGCAAGATACTGATAATTTGGCTCTCATTGTAAACTTTAAAATAAACATGTGGGTTTGATAATGTGACAATTTCTTTTGGGTCTTCACCAGATATAATAACAACTACGGTAAAATTTTGTAATAAAGTAGATGATTCTCTTAATCGAGTAAACCCGGCTAATAAATCATTGACATATTCAAAACATTGATCAAATCTATCTAGTAGTAAAACATGATGTTCCAATTTATAATCAAATTCTTCAACAAACAATTCTAATGCTGATACAAATGTTGAAAAACTATCACCATTATTCCCATATTTTGCTAAATCATTTCTAGTATTTAATGATCCTTTTGGACAACCACTATCAATTCTAATTTTATCAAAACATCGACGTAATAAGATTTTTTTAGAAACACATTCATCACAATTAATAGTAGAGAAATTTGTTCCTAATGCCTTTAAGAATTTTGTGACGGTAAATGTTTTACCAATAGATTTATAACCGTGAACTATAACACAGGGGGACAGTAATCTTGGATTCTTGTTTATAAATGCATTTAATAAATCAATTTCTTCATCTCTTTCTTTTACTTGTTTTTTCAATTGAGTTAATTCATCAAGTGTTAAACTCATCTGTAAAAATTGGTATAATTGCTTATGGAGACTACAATAATGACTCTAATAAATTGGGTTGTGTTCCTTTGTAGTGGCTCGAACTGTATTTCTTGAATAAAGTGAATAGTTTATTGTGAAGTAAGAAAAAGTTGAAGTGAAACAAATTTTTGATTTTGCACGCATTTACACGACTTAGCTTAGCTATTACTCCCAACTACTACTATGTTGCAAACAAATCTAAACAGAGTTTACTAATTAAAAAGAGATTGAATAGATTGAGTAGATTTAGCCGTTTCATCATTTATTATTAATTAAATCATTGTATGATGAATTGAATTCACATAAGTCATTCAATAGAATCTTACTATAAGAGAAAGAGTGAGAGAGTGGATTTTGCGGAAAAACAGAAGGAGTTAATTTTGCGAGATTTCGGAATTTGTAATCAAACCGAAGCAAAAAAATCTCTTTAGTAAAATATAAATAAGAGCCACAATCACCACCATTCAACTCCTACTACTACATCTTTTCATCTTCTTCTTTCTTTTCTCCATTAAATAATAAGATTGATTATTCATTTTTTTCAAACAAAACCACCACGCTATTCTAACAACGTATAAGAATAAATATCCTAATAATGTCTGAAGTTTCTAAAAAATATCATTTTGACGTAACAATGTCATGCTCAGGGTGTTCAGGAGCCATTGAAAGAGTATTGAAAAGATTAGATGGAGTATCATCATTTGATGTTTCATTAGATAAACAAACTGTTGATGTTATAACTACTCAGCCTTATGAAACTATTTATAATACTATAGCTAAAACTGGGAAGAAAATAAATGGTGGTAAAGAAATTTCCTAAACAGAGGGAAGGAGAATAGAAAAGAAAGGATAGAGAATCCCAAATTATGCATTTATATTAATTAATTTTCATTTATGATATTAAATTAGACTATAGCTTTATAGTATAATATGTAATATTTAATCAAATATATTCGTACATTATATGTTTCTAAGTAAAATGCTTTTCTTTTTAGCTCATGTTTCGAAATTCAATTATTTCTTGTATATAATTATCTCTTAATTCACTTTGAATGAAAATAGATTTTATCATATTTACTAATTCTTGAGTTTCTAAATTAAATAATTCTCCTTGATAAAATCTTTCCATAATATCTTTTAAATGATTATTAATTAAAAATTTAACATTATTTAATTTATCATATGATTCAATTGATGATGAACTTTTGTTAATACCCAATTCTTGAATATATGGTATGGTGACATTATTAATATTATCAATAATATGAGTTATTTTAGTACATTGAAATTCACTTATATCATCAAGATTAAAAATCATTTGAATTAACCAATTATTTATAAATTCAACTAAATCAATCACTACTAAAATAAATTTTGGTCGATTAGTTGATTTTAATTGTTTTTCTTCAAATAAAATATTAAACCATTTATAAATTAAACTTAATTGATTTAAATTATAATCATCTAATTCATCAGAATTACTTAACGATTCATCATTTTCTAAATTTAATGACGATAATACAATTTTCAATTCCAGATAAAATTTAATGAGTACTTGATTCCAATTACAATTGACAAATTGGATTAGTTTTTGAGCATCATCATCATTATACCCATGGAGGGAAGTTAACTTGGAAGACAAATAATTCAAATCGTTGAGTAATAAAAATGAATTTGCTAATGAAGGATATTCTATTGTTGATAATGCTTGAATTGAAGTTATTAGATAATTCAAATCCAGTGAATATTTACTAAATTCATTGATAAGTTTCAATAACTCAAAAGGAATTTTAGTGATAACTATTTTTTCACTTGAAGTATCCGTATCAGGTACTTTCCCACTTGGATTGGCTTCTGCCTCTTCTTCTTCTTCCCAACCATCATCCCAATTATCATTCCACCCATCGTCTTCATCGTTGTCGTCTTTTGTTGGTTTCTCTTCTTGTTTTTCTAGTTTACCACTATCAAAATCAATCAATTCAGTTTGTTTTATGGCATCAGATTTATAAATTTTTTTAATTTTATCAACATAATTATCAACAATCCAATCAAGATGTAATTTATTCAATTTTTCTTGTAAAGAATCATCACCACCATTTCCTATTCCTTCCATTCTTGATAATATATTCCAATTAGTTTCATGACATAATTTCACTAATTCATCTAAATCATTCAATTGTTGTTTATCATTAATAATTTGATTTATATTGATGGAAATTTTATCAATTAAATTTTTAGAAATTTTAGAATTTAAATAATTTTTGATTATAGGATATT
The DNA here is from genome assembly GCF_000182965.3 of Candida albicans SC5314. NCBI lineage: Eukaryota > Fungi > Ascomycota > Pichiomycetes > Serinales > Debaryomycetaceae > Candida > Candida albicans. Next base: position 1,488,022 of record NC_032096.1, on the reverse strand, counting down.
GTAATTCATTTATAAATCTAATTAAATTAGTAATTGATTTAATGAAATTGTTGTCCTCGTTGTCTGATACAATTTCTAATTTAATAGTATCTTCCAATTCATCAACAATCAAACTAAGTTGTTTTGAAGGGGTGGGGGTGGAGTCCCCCAATATTGAATCCACTAATTTATCCCAATTTTCCTTATATTTATCGTATGCATTCATATTATTATGTCCATTTTTCAATAAAAACCGATTGAAATCTTGTAAAATTGCTATATTAGTAATAGTCAATGGATCAGGAATTAAAAGAATAGTTAAATATTCATTCAATTGATTAACAAAATTTTCATAAAGTGAATCGACTCGCTTCTTGATTTGTTTATATATTATATATTGAGAATTTGTATCAATGATGATTTGTTTAAATAAATTATTTAAATATTGTAAATCTAATATACTTTGTAATGTTTTCGGTTTCCCCAAATACGTTTCAATTTCTTTTAATTTAGAATTGATCTCTTGTAATTCATTCAATTGTTGTAAATTGTCAGTAACGATTTCAAATTTATTATTCAATTCAGTAATTGTTAAATCAGTTAAATTGTTACTTTCAGTGGTATTTGAATCTTGAGGAATTTCTTCAAATTGTTTTCGGAAATCATTATCATTTTCAAGGGTTGTTTTGTTTATTTTGGATAATGTTTGAAATATTTTCTGTTCAATATCTTTTAAATATAATTCTTGATCTTCTAATTGTTGTTCAATCGATGGCATTATTGGTGTTGTATAAAAATGGAATTTTGTAAAGTTGTATGTGTTGGCAACACTTGTGTTTGTATGGGCGTATATTTTTTGAGGAGATCAAAGCAAAAAATATTTTGAGACTTATACACGCAACATACAGAGTATTAGTAGTTGCTTTGTCATATACAAATAGATTAATTAAACTAACTAACAACCTATATCAAATCAAATCATCAGTTATATCATCATCAACATATTCATCATCTTTATTCATTCTATAAATTGTCATTGCCATACTTGCAAAATTCAATAAACTCATAATCCAATCAGGCAAAGCAATTCCATATAATTCAATAAGATTAAATGTTAAATCTAAGAAATTCCCAATTAATTCAATAATAAGCATCATTTTATCAAATCGTAAATCTTTTAATACTTTTTTGTATTTTTTATTTAAATCTTCATTTATAAAATTTATTCCAGTCTTGTTTTTGGTGGTGGTAGTAGAATTTAATAAATCAACTTCAATATTAACTTTTCTAATTTTACGTATTACATTTAGTAATTGAGATATGGTTTTCCTGATTAAAAAAACCAATATTAATACCCAAATTTTATTGGTTTGTTTTAAAAATCGATTTAAAAATTGTGGGAACATTGGTAAATTTGATAATAAATGTAAATTATCTAATAAATTGGCAAGATTTTCTAAAATATTAACAAACATAAATTCTATTTTTTTCAAACTAAATGTATTTGGTCTATAGTATTTTATAGGTTTATTATTATTATTAGGTTTACTCCCTGACTTGGGTTTCTTCACTGGAGATTGACCTCGTTCTTGTCGATTGTTGTGAGATGATTTATTAATATCAAATTTATTAAATACTGAAGGGTATTTTGGTTTTGGAGGTAATTTAGCCTTAGTAGGGGTTGATAATGGTTGTGATCGACTTTGTAACTTTTGTTGTTGTTGTTGTTGTTGTTGTGCTAGTAAACTGGTTAATTTATCAAGTTTATCTGATGTGATTGAAGTATTACCCTTTTGTTGTTCTTTTTGAGCTAGAAGAAGTAAATTATTGATAATTTCTTGTTGACGTGAGTCAGGATTAGGATCAATTGAAGTATGTTTTAAGTTTACTTTTTGAATTAAATCAATATTCTCTTGTATTGTTGTAGTGACCATTACGGATATTAATAATAAATAAATTCTAATTGGAAGTTCATTAAAAAAGAGAGTGGAGATACATTATTCAATCAATGAATTTTTTTTTTGCCCGTCCTCTCTGTTCTGTTCTTGTTGGGGTAAACTCTCATTTACTTTTGGCGTGTGAATTGAATCAATTTTTTTTTATATGTTGTCCCTCGGTTATTGAAGCCGGAGATAAACTACAAATATAACCATAACCATAACCATAGTCTGTTCATTCATTCATTCAACTCTTACTTCAATTATAAACTCTTGATTGTTAATTTAACCTTAAAAAAGGGAAGCAAGTGGTTTATTATATCCTTTCATTGTATTTCTTCATTGAGGACATTCTATGTATTACCTATCACTTAGTTAACTCCACAATAAATTGTGCAATTGCTTTAAAAAAATCTTTTTGATTCCCTAATGAATTTATCTTTGATATAAGTTTATTGTTATTATTATTATCTTTATATCCTTGTAATGAAACAATTTTCCAATCTCCTTCATGATATTTAATAATTAAATTGTTTGTACTACTATCACCATAACTTATACTTAAACGATATTCATTCCCTGATGTGGTTCCTGCTTCTTTGTTCAATTCAACTTTATTAATAATACTTAATTTTGTCAATATTTCATTCATTTCTGTACTCCATTTAGTATATTTTTGTAATTTATCATCTTTATATTCTCTAGGTTTCAAATTTTTTAAAATATCATTTAAATCATTTAATTTCTTGGTGATGATTTCAATTTGATATAAATTATTTTCATATTGTTTGGTGATTTCATTTATATCATTATTTATTTCATGTAATTTATCAATAGCATTTTTCTTCAAAATATCGTTATCATTAACTTGATCTTGATTGTTGTGGTTATGGTTGTGGTTTTCGTTGTTTTGCAGTAGTGAAATCATTTCACTAACTGATGATGAAGGACGAGAATCCATCATATATTCCATTATGGTTTGATTATCATTTTGCATCATTAATTCATCATTAATTTTCAATTCTAATGAATTTATTTCATCATTTAATAATTGTTGAATTTGTCTTGATCGATTACTATAATTAGTATATAATAAATCAGTATCATTGGTGATGAGTTCTAATTGTGATATTTTATTATACATTGTTTGTTTATTTTTTTTCAATCGTTGTTTACTGATTTGAGTTTCTTGATTAAATGATTCGAATTCAATTTCATTAATGAAATTAGATTCTTTTGGTGGTAATTTATAATTAATTTCTGATATTTCTCTTAAAAAAATATCTCTAGTTTCTTGTTCTAAATATAAAAATTTCAATTTAGAAAAAATGTTTTGATAATGTAATAATTCATCTTTAATTAACTTGGGATTATTAAGTTTAATATTAGCATTATGAAAATCTTGATCCGATGTTAATATGGAATAATTGATGGAATTTTCTTGAATAGATGATAATTCATCTTTTAATTCTTGTGATGTGTTTTCGGACATGTTACGAAAAAAGAGGGGTATCTTATCTAGTTGTGAAGATATTCTTAAACACCAAATATGACTTTAAAATGTGTATTTGTTGTTGTTCCTGATGTTGTTGTTATGATTTTGTTGTTTGTAAAAACAAATCGAGTGCGGTGTGTCTGATGGGCAAATTTACACAAAGTCGCGTTTATCCTAAAAACCTCCATCTCAAAGTTTACCCAATCCTTAAAACCAGTCAAAATAAACTATACATCACCAACGATATTACATGACTTATCTTTATATACTATTCATTATGTCTATCATTCGTGTATGAGATATGCTACACAATACACACATACATTCATAAAGCTCGTCGTATTAACCTAACTAACATCTCTTGGTTGAATCTTACAACTCAATTTCCAAGCACGATCTTCTTCAGTTTTATTCAATTGACAAATCTTCCATAATTCCAATAAAATCAATTCTTGTAATGGTGCAACTGGATTAATAGTATAATTTGGTTTATCATCACCATTTTCCATTAAAGAATTACCATCACCATTACCAACAATATTTGGATCATCTAGATAAGATATTTGTAAACATTCAATATCAGCAATAATTCTGGTAATTTTCAAATATTTATCAATATTAATTAATTTTTGATTTAAAAATGTATTAGCTTTACGATAATTTGGATTCCCATCATTAATAAATGTTAAATCTTGTAAAAATAATGAAAAATAAGGAACAATAGGAATAGGTGGAGTTTCTAATCCCATTGGTGAATTCAAAAAATTTCGTAATTTATTTCGATAAACTCGATAATTTTTTTCTGGATGAATAATACTTGATAAATAATCATATAATTCAGTATATTTATCTTCTAATTTAATCCAAATTGATGAAATCCTGGTGATTAAATGAGATTCTAATGCTGTTATAATTGCCGCTAATGAATTAAAATTTCTTAAATAAAGACATGAAATGGCTATTTTTAACCATATTTTCACCATACTAATTCTTAATTTAATGGTGATATTGGGTTGTAATATTGACTCAATAACATACCCTGATAAACAATTGGTGAATAATAATGATAATCGAACATTTGGAGCTAGTTTTAAATGAGCTCTTTTGGTAGTATAATTTTGATTTAATAATTCATCAGGCTTAATTGAACAAAAAATATATGATTCTAATAATGTTAATTGTTTAGCAATTTCTAATCCATTAAAATCTAATAAATTTGGTCGATAATTTGATAAAACCCAACTTTGATCACAAATTATATAAAAATTCGGCATTAACACTGATAAATCTAATGGAATATATTTAATTGAATTAATATATTTTTGTGAACACCAACTATTCCCCAAGATTGCTCTATAAGTAAGATTAACTTTTTCAATAGTTTCAAGTTGTGAAGAAGTCAATAATGATGTTTTCGATGTACTAGTAGGTCCAAGTGGCATTGGCAACGATGCTGAATGACCACTACTACTAGTAGTTGAGTTACTACTGCTGGTGCTGTTAATCTTGGAAAGACTATAACTATCAATCATTGAATAACGATTAATTTCATCACCAAGGATTGACCCAGTTTTTCTTGGTAATTTAGCAGCATTGGTAATACTTCTATTGACTAATTGTTTGGTGTCTTTAATTCTTCTGGATCTATTCTCCACTAATGGTCTTGATGAAAGTCTGGCACCAATATCAATCAATCTAATGGCATCCAAAGGTAAATAATCACTCATACCTTCATTGAAAAAATTGATTAATGTCGTCAACAAATTATAATCAGCTTCATGATTCCAATAAGATTCCATCCATAATTGAATCAGTTTAGCCACTAATTTCCTTCTCTTTTTCAATTTCAAATCAATATTAATATCATTACTAACATAACCAACTTGAAATCTAGTTATTAATTCTTCAATTAAATCAATCCCAGTACTAAAACTTCGGAAACATATGAAAAATGTTGACACAAAAAAATACTCTGGTGGCAGATCTTCATTGGTTAAAGTATACACAAGCCCTTTAAATGAACCCCCTAATAGATTTCCATTACTATCAACTGATAATTCGTTATTTATATTGGCATTAATATTAGCATCATTGTTTGATTCATTCCCTCCTTCTGATGTGAATGGTTTAAATTCAGGAGCTGACAGAGTAAATGGTGATGATCCATCAAGCTCATCAACAACATTATTACCATTACCATTTTCATTATTCAATGATTGTAAGTAATTGACACCATTCTCAGTTAAACCCAAATCCCCAGTTTTACCAGCTCTAATCATAGAATATCTATTAGCTTTATACGCTTTAATACCACCACTATTAGAAGTAGAAGTTGCGCCGTTGGGTTGTTGTATTGGCATGTCTTTTGGTTTAGTGATTCCCTGTGAACATTTTTTTATAAATTCTTGAGGTTCAATTCTCATTTTCGAATAATCTGGATAAGATCTTTCTGAACTTAATTTGAAATCACCAGTAACTTCCAATAATTTTCTAATCGATGCAACTGTCACACTAATTGCTTTAACCATTCTTGATGCAATTTGTAACAATTCTCCTCCTTCTGGTGTGTAATAATAATCTCTGGCCCCGTTTAATTGTGGACCACCAAATTTGTGAATACGATCTTCTTCAGTTTCATTAACAGTTCTAACCACTAAATTTTTCACACTAGCAACCAAATCGCTGACTAAAGATAATAATCCATCTAAAGAACTATCTAATTCTCGAGGTTTATCTTTGGAATATTCTGAACCTGTTCTTGATACGAATAATAATTCTCGTAAAAGTAATATAATTTGATGAGCTAAAGTCTCTAACATATCACATCCAATTTGATTATGTTCAATCAAATCCAATCTTCCTATAATTAACCCTAAATAGGAAAATAATACCCCATGGATTTCCGTGATTCTTTGTTTGGCCAATGGAGGCGTTTTCAATAATGGGCAATCATTCAAATCATCATATAATTTTTTCCCCGTGTGATCACGAGTAATGATTTCTTTACTTTCAGCTGACCATATTTCTAAAAATGATACAGCTTTACGACTCACTTGATACACCATTAATGTTAAGATTTCTATTTTGTTGTAATTTGAAGTACCTTTAAATTCATTAGCTTTGACCATAAGATTATACCAATCTGCCAATAATGATTTCCGCGATTTTCTTACAATTGGTCTTTTGGTGACTAATTCATTCGATCTTGATAAACAATCAGTTTGTTGTAATAATAACCTCACACCATCTCTAATTGAATTTATCACTCTAATGGAAAAAGTGTACTTGTTTCGACGATCTTTATGACTCAATGGATTAGAAAGAAATTGTCCACATGCATGTAATAATGGTTTCAAATAATGATTATTTGGGATTTTATTACTGTCGTCATCGTCATTATCTTCATAGCTATCATCCTCGTCCTCTTCATCATCACTGGATGTAACAACGAGCGAAAAATAGTTCATAGGAATCCATCCAGTTTGTAAAGTTTCTAATAAAGTGACTTCCCCCCATCCTGATTCGTCAATGGTATGAAGAAATGCAATGTCATTTTTCTCAAATGATAAACAAATTGATGCATCTGATTTTGATTGTAAAGTTGATGAATCAAATGAATGCAATGCTCGTATGAAAAAATCGGACAAATTGTCTTCTTTTTCTTCAGATTTTGTTGGAGATGGTGGTTTCAGGTATGTGTCATCACTAGTAGTATTGGCGTCTTTGTAAACAATGTTCAACCCACCTTCTTCTGACATTGCCGTTGAATTATTGTACATTTGTAATCGTTCCCTATCAATTGCATCCTGCTGAACTTGTGCTTTATTTTCTCTGATTAAATCTTTTCGAATCGGTATATCGTCATTTACTTTAGATCCTCCCAAATTGTACGATGATGGTAAATTATTATTACTGAATACAAAATTTGATGATGAATTTGTCGAATTCTTTTTCACTAGATTATCATCTTGTTCGTCGTCTCTTCCACTGGTATCAGTATGTGTACTTGATGCTCTGGTGCTGATAGAACTAGCTTCCGAGTGTTGATCATTTGAAATTACCATATTCTCCACTTCTGTACCTTGTTGTTCTTGTGATGATTGTAGCTTTTTCTCTTGTAGTTTTCTGTAATATGTACTTTTGCGTTCAAGTTTGGGGGCAGTATTATCTTGAGTTGCTGTTCTATTTGCTTGGTCAACATTGTTTTGGAATACATATCTAAAATTGTACGATTCCCCTGAAGTTCGTGTATTCTGTAATGCCACTGACACTCTTTTGAATTTCTTGCTCAAATTTTGTTTTGGTAGTAATGAAGTTGGTTCATTCGAATCAATAGGTTCACTTGCAATGATATCTTTTTCTCCGTGGTTTATCTCGTGAAGAAATCCATTATCGTCAACTATCGGAGTTTCATCAGGGTACCTCTCGCTGCTATCTATTAATGGGGTTTCGTCGTTTTCAGTGGTGTCAAGGGTAGTATTTTTCGAGGAATTATGGAAAATTGATTCATTTATTGATGAGAAACTTGGGGCATTTCTTAATTGTGGTTCTTGGTTTTGTGAGTAAATACTGCCATTTTCACTTTGTTGGTCCTGGTGTCCTGCTACTTCATTCTCATAATCTTCTTCTTCAAATGAATAAGCCCCACTACGGGCAGTCATATATGATTGAAATGTTTGATTAGATCCCTCGGTTGGCATACGATTTTGTTCTTCGTCATGTCCATTAGCCTGATGTTCTTGATGCTGTTGATGTTGTTGTTGTTGTTGTTGTTGTTGTTGTTGTTGTTGTTGTTGTTGTTGTTGCTGTTGTTGTTGTTGTTGTTGTTGCTGTTGTTGTTGTTGTTGCTCTATAGGTTTGTTTGTACGAAATGGATTTTCCTTATGACGAGGTATTATTATTTGTTCAAATGCACCTGGTATACGTGGTGATGATTCTGGGGAGGCACTGTTCGAGTCAGGATATACGCTAGATGATGTACTGATATGTTTGCCTGGATCTGAATAGTTTGGTTGTTGAAACATTATAGATCTTGATTGACTTGATATATACGGGAACTATTTCTGTAAACGGGATGTCAAATGAATTTATATATATAAGTGAAATTCAGTGAATGGGGGGGGGGGGGGGGGCTATTTCTTGCAAATAATGGAAATTGTAAATATTTGCAACACTGTTAAATAATTTGAGGAACGTCAACCAAAAGGAGGAATATGAAATCAAAAAAAAAAGGTTGGGTATAAGTTATCAGTCCTCTATTGTAGTTTCAATAATGATAAGATGGATAGATATATAGATATGAATAGTATATCCACAATAGATAGAATGATATATAGAAGAAGAAAAGCAAAAGAAGAAAAAAGAAGGATTTGGGTTGTAAACTTTTTTTGGGGAATCTATAGATTTGGAATTACTATTGATAGAGAAAGAGAAAGGGGGGGGTGTGCAAAAAAGAATAAAAAAGTAAAAAATTTCAGACAACAGAAAAGCAAAAGCAAAAGAAATTAAAAACTTAAAACAAAAAAAAAAAATAAACTGCAAGGCGAGTTAAAAGTATTATTATATTAAACTCTTGTTGATTTTTGTAACTTATTAATTAATTTATTAATTCTCTGCCTTCATCATCATCATTTAACTAATAAAATTATAAAGAAAACACTATTTCATTCCATTTAGGTAACATTTTAGAAATATATGGTAAAGAAAAGAGACTACTTGAACTAAAATCCAAAAGACTAATCGCCTAAATTATTGGGCTGAAATTCATTTAACTTCAACTATAGATAACTTGCCCACAGTTTTCGTTTGTTTGTTTGTTCTTTTTTTTTATCTCGTTGTATAGGTCTTTTGTGAAACCTATTGATCTTGTTTTACTCCTTGCTTTGTTTCTAAACAGTTAGATATTATTAAAACGATAAGATTTACACGATCAAAAAAAGAGTTGTACTATTTTATTCGGATATGTTTCCCTTTTTTCTTTTTTGCGATATAAACTAATCCTTTCTTGGTTACGGTTACTTTTAATCTGTCAGTTCTATATCTTGCTTAATCTAACATTAACTTTGTTATTTCATTAATTAAAAAAAGTGTAATCATAATTTCAGTTGCAAAAAAAAACAAAATGAAAGATGAATATAGGCAAGACGACGATGACGATGACGGAAACGCAAATCTATCAAAACATTATACAATAGCAATATCATTTCCAAAATTGGTTAAATGTTTCATAATCAGTTCCTTTTGTGTGTACGATATCGAACAAAAGAATTAGAGGCAAGTGGGAAACAAGTAGGGCTAAAAAAAACTATTTTTCTATTTCGGACGCGTCGCACCCATTTTAGACGTGGAAAGAAAAAAAAGAAAAAACTAAGACTGAAACAGTAATAATAATTACTACCACTAACACTTGTTGAATATGCAACATGACGCTAAAGTCAAATCAAAATGCAATCGTTTGTAACCCACCTACCCACCACTCTCCCCTTGTTGTTATTGTTCTTCATGCATAAAAAATAGACTGACGCGTCATCAAATGAATTATAATTACTTATTCATAGTACTAAACTTATTCTATATTTGGAACTCCGTATACTTAAGCAAGAAAGTCAAATCTGGTAAAGTGCACCACCACTATTATGTTAAACATTTTGTAAGAGTTAATTACAGAAACAATTAGAGTAATTACAATTATTTCATATTTTAAGTTACGATGCAATGAACTGCCTTTGTTTTGAAGTTTAGATTCTTCTTTGTTTTTGCGTTTTCTCTTGCTCTAAAGGTTTTGATATCCCGAAATAACTTATTATACTCTGGATCTTTTGAGCTTGATAATTGGGGTATTCTATAAAGGATGTTGTTCATAAGTGTATTTGTTATCTTTGATCTTCTATAAAGTTTCGTATAATAAAGAATATGTACTGTTATAGGTATTTAATTGGAGCTCTTCTTTTTGTAAAAAGTTGGTGAAAATTTGGAATAAAATTTGGAATAAAATTTAAACATAATTGATACATCAATTTCAGAGTAAAGTGAAATTAGCAAATACAGTAATTTACCACTTAATTTTGTACTCTAGCAACTACTGTGCTTGTGCTAGATCATCAAAACCTTACTGAATTTTCTACCTTCCTTGTACCTACATCCATTCAATATCCTTTGTTATTCACCAACATGTTGAGTGTTGCAAAATCACCAACTACTCTCTTTTTGTTCGTGCAAATGAGACCAAAGAAAATATTTTGTTTTTGTTTACACGACACACCACCACCCATTAACAGACGAAAAGAAAAAAATAGAGAACAACACTAAAACTTAATACACATTCACTCAAACTTTGGCAACAACCCAAATTTTTCAATACTACTTGGTACAAATTCATACATCTAATCATTTGAAAAAAGAAATGGCTCGATCTAAAAAGAAACCATCTACACCTCAACTGCCAAAAGATTCAACACCAGTAGTTTATTCACTGAAAAAACAGCTCGGACAACAACAACAACATTTACGTTCAACTTCAATTTTCAAGAAATCACCAGTGTATGATTTACTTCATTATTTTGAAAAAGCACCTGATCAATGGACAGCAAGATACATTTTAATTCTTACTGCCATAATACTTAGAGCTGCAGTAGGATTAGGAAGTCATCTGGGATATCATACCCCACCAATGTTTGGTGATTTTGAAGCTCAACGACATTGGATGGAACTCACGATTAATTTACCAATTTCTCAATGGTATTTTTTCGATTTACAATATTGGGGGTTAGATTATCCGGTATTAACTGCTTATCATTCATTTATATGTGGGAAATTGGGCAATTTTATTAATCTGTCATGGTTTGCCTTGAATACATCACGTGGATTAGAAACAGATGATATTAAAACATTTATGAGAATTACAGCAATCATTAGTGAATTAATCATATATATACCTTCAATTTTAAAAATTGCTAATATTTTAGGGAAAAAATCAAATATTAATCGAATGGATCAAATTATAATTGCTCTTATAATTATTAATCAACCTCATTTAATCTTAATAGATCATGGTCATTTCCAATATAATTCTATTATGCTTGGATTTTTCATTTATTCAATAATTGATTTAATTAAAGGAAATTTAATTATGGCTAGTGTTTGGTTCATTAGTTGTATAAATTTTAAACAAATGGGATTATATTATTCATTATTCATTTTCTTTTATATTTTAAGTCAATTGAATTCCTTGAGTAAATTTTTTTTAGTTGGAGTAACGGTGTTACTTACTCAATTCATTTATTTATTACCATTTATATGGTTTCATCCTGATTCAATTTTACAAATTGTTTATAGAGTATTCCCATTTAATCGTGGATTATTTGAAGATAAAGTGGCAAATTTTTGGTGTACAACCAATATTTTGATTAAATATCGTGAAATCCTTACTGATGCTTCACAATTATCAAAATTAGCATTGATAGCTACATTATTAACAACAATTCCAATTAATTTATTGATTTTCTATAAAATAAAGACTGCCACCAACAACACCAAGAAAGCAAATACAGAAGTAACCCCCCTGTCATCATCATCATCATCATTACCATTGAATATTGTTGCTATGATTTATGGATTTGCTTTAAATGCATTATCATTCTATTTATTTTCTTATCAGGTTCATGAAAAATCAATATTAATTGCTTTGATCCCTATTTCATTATTATTATTGATAAATCCTCAACAAGATATAACTATGATTCAATTTATCAATACGGTGGGGACATTTAGTTTATATCCACTATTGAAAAAAGATGGTTTAATTATGCAATATTTCGTCCTCAATTTCTTAATTAATTGGTTAATTGGATTTGATTTAATAATTGTCAATCCAAACCCACAAAAGAACTCAAAATCGAGTAGTAAACTTCTAAATATTAATAATTTAATCATTTGGATAATTTATTTCATGATGATTATTTATCATATTATTGATTTTACTATTGATCCACCATTGAAATATCCTGATTTATGGGTGATTTTAAACACAACTATATCATTTGTTGCCTTTAGTTATTTCTGGTTATGGTTGGTGTATAGAATCATTAAATTGTAAATTAAAGCAAATAGAACAAACAGTATCTAAACATTTTTCGTTGATAGTTAGTTTTTTCTACAATTGTAGCAATAATTCATTATATAAACACAACAACAACAATAATGTAAATATAATTATAACATCCCTAACTATATAACTAACTATATAACCTAAACTACAATTAATCTCTAACAATAATAAATAATTATTGTTTAGAAATTTTCAACATCCTAATAATTTTTTGTTAGTAACAAACCTATAGTTATCAAAATATACGGAAAGTCAATATAGCAGAAGACTCAAAACAAAAATACTGGGAGAATAATTAATACCCCCTCCAAGTTTGTATTGAATTCAACCACTTTCTATGAACTTTCCATATTGATACTATAGGCTTTTTTTAATTTCAATGTTTTTAAAAAACATGAAATTGGAGTCCAGCGAACAATAAAAATCTGTGTTAGGTTATCCATATCTCAGATGGAGGAGAATTTGTTAACGCCAGATTCGAATCCCAAAAGCTTTATAAGCTTTTCCATTCAGTCCCCAGAAAGGATGTCAAAAGCTACTCAGACGACTTTATCCAAAGAACGCGATACACACGAAAAGAATGGACTGATCCCTTAATACTGAAACTAAGAAACAGTTGTTAGTTTAAGAATGTAAAAATATATTAAAAAGTATGAGAAATCTTTGACCCTTATATAGACCGAAAACTAGAGTGACGAGATAGCACGAGGCTACTCCGAAACTAACTAATTAACTATATAAACCAAGTAGTCGGGTGACTGGATTACTTGGTTAACCGAAAATAGAAATAGATAAACAAATAATGCAGACGACAAGGCTTTGTGTTGTATAGTCGTGGCAATCGACTCAAATGAAGAACAGATTGCATTACCAATTCGACTTAAATTAGTTGGTCCATTAAGCTAACAACTTAGCTCAAATTAGTAATGTCTGACTTAATTGATGATATAGCCTGTTCTAAAACTGTGTAGGCAATGGTGCTTGGTGAACTTAATTTAAATAGGTGGATTCATGAATTTGCTGTATCTTGTGGATTTGGACCATAGGCTTTAAATGTAATCTCTACGGTTAAAACTTATTGAACAGAATAAACATTTAATTTCCCATAATTAAAATATGTAACTATATAAAATATTTGACATTTCTTATTCCTTTTATACCAAACTCAGGTTTCACGTCCTTCCGGCATATGTTTCCATTCTTGGACATACAGTTCAAATGTAAGAGAACACATGTCGTGCAAAGTAGCTCAAATATCAATCATTGGGAAGATTTGTTGCTACTATACGACACTTTGAGGTAGTAACTGACCATATTCTGCAAACTTAAGTAGTCACCACACCACAATACATAAAAAATCTCAGCAATTTGGCAACTTGTCCGAGTGGTTAAGGAGAAAGATTAGAAATCTTTTGGGCTTTGCCCGCGCAGGTTCGAGTCCTGCAGTTGTCGTTTTTTTGGTTTTTTTTACCACTCTTATATAATAAATATTGAACGGACTTCAATACTAATTTTCATTCCTATTTAGGGTGTGGCAGATCCATTTTTATTTTTAATCAATCGTTAAAACATAATGATAAGAGAGATTCAATTGATAGTATGGGACGGAATGTTTAGAAATAGATATGAAACATTAAATTTTTTTTTGCATCTATTTTCATTTTGACGCGAAAAAAAATAAAAGGACAAACAATAAAACTCGTAGATCAATTTTTTGTATACAATTC